>NW_028162739.1:2500-77500 GCF_964263955.1 Coregonus lavaretus | reverse complement strand
ACAAACCCCAACATGCAGATTACAGCAGGAAACAGCAGGATTAGTGTTATCCTCTGAGCCGGACTCCTTCACTAATTTGATGGAGACTTTCCCTATTAGATTGATTTCTCTCTCAATGGGTCGCTCCGACCCCTGGTATGATACTAGATGGTTAGCTAACACTGATTTCCTCAGTGCTAACGTCCTAGTGTTTTCCCCAAGGAGGAAGGATCATAGCTTTCCCGTACCTGGTTTAAAAACAGGTAGAGAAACGATGCAGTAGCCCATCCTAAACTTCCATTCACACTGTATGTCACGATCGTTACATGAAGCGGACCAAGGCGCAGCGTGATATGCGTACATACTTTTATTGTACTGAATACACGATCTAAACAAAACAAACGATACGCGAAGTCCTAGGTTAAATAACACCAACACAAACCTTCCGGAACAAGATCCCACAAATAACTAGTGCCAACAGGCTGCCTAAGTATGGTTCCCAATCAGAGACAACGAGAATCAGCTGCCTCTGATTGGGAACCACCCTGGCCAACATAGAAAACACGAACTAGAACACAACATAGAAAATCACACATAGAAAATCCACACCCTGGCTCAACATATAAGAGTCCCCAGAGCCAGGGCTGGCTAGCTGGCTGACTCCACTGCAGAACGACAACTGTTCCGGCTGGTACTATCCTCTGGCTTGCGGCAGGCCTTTGCAGTGTCTAGACTATTATAAACCATGCAGCATCTGTCTGGGGTTGAACACCATCTCCCAGAAACACAACTCCTCTGTGGACTACAGTGATGAAGAGGTCAGGGAGGACAGGAAGGCTGGAGGGAGATACAGACACAGGAAGGAGGGGCTGGGTTGGCACGATAAGCTATGCTGTAGAACCTGTGCTGTGCTAAACAGTTTGGGATTTACTTGTGGTAATGGCAGCATTCTGATCTTGTCAATTCCTTGAATTGAACAGTGACTTTACCAGCATGTCCTTGTATTCAACAGCAATGTTCTTGTCTAATGAAAACATTCCAGTTGTTACGGTGACCATATTACTGACACACCGGCGGTCACGGGTCATGACGGCAGTCAAATTCCACGTGACCGTTTAGTCACGGTAATTAGGCTTCTCCGAGCTCTGATGCTGCTGATGGTCATTAGTAGCCTACCAAACTTGCTAACTGCCTGGTACTCAGCACTCTATTGTCCCTCTAATCACTCTGACATCAATGAAAATCTGATCAAAAATCTAATCAAACACTTCATGAGAGCCCATGAGCTCATGTTGTGGCCTCTATTAAAAAGAGGAGGATCCCATCAGCTTTCTATAGGCTAGCCCTACTATATTTATTTCTCAACTTTCCTAATATTAAGCACATTGCTTCTCTTTACAACAGGAGTATAGCCTACCTGGCTGGCATGAAAATGAACCATGGGAAAAGCGTCCTCCATTCGCTATTTAAGTGCATAGATTGCATGTATTTTTTTCCCCTGCCCCTGTTTCGAGACAGGCGCATGATAATGGTCCATTCTAAATCAAAACAAATTTCACATATATTATTTAGTATATGTAAAGACAAGATTAAATCAAGAATAGTCTGATGGGTGACAATATTAGCCTATCACTTGTGAATGATATATTATCACTTGTGAATGATGCCCAGCTTGTAAGGCAAGAAACAGCACATGCCTTTTTTTGAGACTATTTCAAATCACACCTCATGTAGCCTAGCCCATAGGCCTATATGTTTTGATAAGGTTTGTATCACAACTAAAGTGGCCAAATAACGTTTTAAAAATGAAGCACATTAATCCGCTTTACAACGGGTGTAGAGCCTAACTGGCATGCAGCGCGTGAGTTTCAAGTTTGGGGAAGATCATTTTCACCAGTGTTTCTATACCAGTATTTTCTGTTTGTCTGTTGCCAGTTCCGTCACGTCCTACCAGCGTGTTCCCGTGCTCTAGTCTTTCCAGTTCTGACCTTTCTGCCTGTCCTGCCTGCCTGCCTGCCTGCCTGCCTGCCTGCCTGCCTGCCTGCCTGACTCTGATTTGGATTACGACTCTTTGCCTGCCTTGACCTACCTATTTCCTGCTCCTTGTACTGTAATAAACTCTGAGACTCGTGTTATCCACCTCCTGGGTCCGTGACACTACTACGCTTATAATATCAACATTTTAAGCTTAATGTTCTGATCTGTTGTGTCAGCCTCATTGCTTAAAAAATGTTTTGTTGATACTAGTGCTTGTGTTAATTTGGGATCTATCGCATCCCACAACTGTCCCAGACTATGTTTGGAATATTTCCTTCTCACACAGAATAGAATAGGTCAACTTTTGTACTATGGGGGATAGTAGATTGGTTGACGAAAAGTAAAATGTGGACTGTTCTTCCAATATCTTCAATATGCGCCTCGGAATTGGATAAGGACGCACGTAGTTGCGTCCCCGATGTGTCTGTCTTCACTTATAGCCTGTGAGAAAGACCTGATCACGTGACTGAGAGCCATGTGAGTGAGAGATGCTTCGGAGCACGCATCCGGGAGAAGGGAATTATAATTATTATATTCAGCCCAAGGGAACAATGGCCTCTGGCCGCAAAAGGCATGGATGTTTTAGGGGGCATTACGGCCATACAAAGGGGATGCCGCTGGGAAATTCGAGGCATATTCAAGTACTTGTCAAATTGTGAATGAGAGACTGATGAAGTGTGTATAGCCTGAGCAAAAAAACAAAGCAGAGCTCATACCTTTCATGCTACTTTTTTCAAATCATAATTAGAGTCGCATCATGCAGCCTTAGAATGTATTAAACATCTAAACATATAGCCCAACGTTTGTATCACAACTTAAAGTTGCATAAATAACTCTAAATTAAGCATATAGGAGGACCAGTTTCTTTGTTAACCGCTCAACACAGAATAGCCGCATGTATGCACTCCCTCAAATCGTTTGGAGAAAATATCATTTCGAATTTTATTCAGCTATGTTCAATTGTATTCTTCATACTATAAAATAATATAAAATAATGCCACCGAATTCTAAGCAAATTCTTGTCTGCTAAATGAGCCAGTGTAGCCCACAGCCATATGGCATAGCCAGATCAGGACCTAACATAAGGACAACTCAGAGTACGCTATTCTGTTCTTCTGAAATAGACTACATTTTCTTCATATCATGTTTCTTTAGACCTGTCTAAAATAAATAATGGATTTATTGTGATGGTGTAGGCTATATTACATGGATTTATTAGACTTTTTAAAATGTAGATGTTCCAAAGGTCTGCATCAGTGGCTTGTAGGCTATGTGTGGAAGCCAGGAAATGTTACATGTTTTTATGTTAATTAACAGTCAATTACCGTGAGACCGGCAGTTATTTGCTTAACAATCACCGGCTGACAAGATTTCATGACAGCCACAGCCCTAGTTACTGCTGTTGTCATAGTAACACCGGTAAGTTATTTCTGACATAATGAAGAAGAAATGTGTGAATGAGATTGCACTAAAATAGGAACAAGGAACTGAGTAGCTGCCAGACAATTATTGAATGTAGTGTAAAAGAATGGTGGTAAAGAAACTAAAGTATGTGGCTCTCCAATAATTCACCCATCACACAACAACGTTTCAGAAGAAAAGGAAGGATCCAGCAGCGAATCTCTCTCTCTCTCTCTCTCTCTCTGTCTCTCTGTCTCTCTCTCTCTCTCTCTCTCTCTCTCTCTCTCTCTGTCTCTCTCTGTCTCTCTCTGTCTCTCTCTCTGTCTCTCTGTCTCTCTCTCTCTCTCTCTCTCTCTCTCTCTCTCTCTCTCTCTCTCTCTCTCTCTGTCTGTCTGTCTGTCTGTCTGTCTGTCTGTCTGTCTGTCTGTCTGTCTGTCTGTCTGTCTGTCTGTCTGTCTGTCTGTCTGTCTGTCTGTCTGTCTGTCTGTTTCTCTGTCTGTATGTGTCTCTCTATGGTTGCTTCCCAATAATCTCTTCTTCCTCCTGAAGTGTGCACTTGTTCACTACTCCCTAGAGAGGTGGTGTCAGGGTGTGTGATATTATCAGAATAGAAAGCGAGCATCATGTTGAAATATCTGCAATCCTCCTAAAATGACACATATTGCCATGTATTACAGTATGGTACCTCTATAGATTCCCTGGTTTACCAGTGCGATGGGGGATAGATTTACCAGGACAATTCTAGATTTAGCGTTTTTACACACTTTCCTTAACATACTGTATATACAGTATTGCAAGGAAATGACCACGTCTGATTCAACCTGCTCCCTACCTCTCTGGCCCTATCCCCTGCTCCCTACCTCTCTGGCCCTATCCCCTGCTCCCTACCTCTCTGGCCCTATCCCCTGCTCCCTACCTCTCTGGCCCTATCCCCTGCTCCCTGTCTTTCTGGCCATATCCCCTGCTCCCTACCTCTCTGGCCCTATCTCCTGCTCCCTACCTCTCTGGCCCTATCCCCTGCTCCCTACCTCTCTGGCCCTATCCCCTGCTCCCTACCTCTCTGGCCCTATCCCCTGCTCCCTACCTCTCTGGCCCTATCCCCTGCTCCCTGTCTCTCTGGCCCAATCCCCTGCTCCCTGTCTCTCTGGCCCTATCCCCTGCTCCCTACCTCTCTGGCCCTATCCCCTGCTCCCTACCTCTCTGGCCCTATCCCCTGCTCCCTACCTCTCTGGCCCTATCCCCTGCTCCCTACCTCTCTGGCCCGTTCCCCTGCTCCCTACCTCTCTGGCCCTATCCCCTGCTCCCTACCTCTCTGGCCCTATCTTCCGCTCCCTACCTCTCTGGCCCTATCATATGTTCCCTACCTCTCTGGCCCTATCTTCTGCTCCCTACCTCTCTGGCCCTATCACATGTTCCCTACCTCTCTGGCCCTATCCCCTGCTCCCTACCTCTCTGACCCTATGACATGTTCCCTACCTCTCTGGCCCTATCCCCTGCTCCCTACCTCTCTGGCCCTATCCCCTGCTCCCTACCTCTCTGGCCCTATCTTCCGCTCCCTACCTCTCTGGCCCTATCATATGTTCCCTACCTCTCTGGCCCTATCTTCTGCTCCCTACCTCTCTGGCCCTATCACATGTTCCCTACCTCTCTGGCCCTATCCCCTGCTCCCTACCTCTCTGGCCCTATCCCCTGCTCCCTACCTCTCTGGCCCTATCTTCCGCTCCCTACCTCTCTGGCCCTATCTTCTGCTCCCTACCTCTCTGGCCCTATCACATGTTCCCTACCTCTCTGGCCCTATCCCCTGCTCCCTACCTCTCTGGCCCTATCTTCTGCTCCCTACCTCTCTGGCCCTATCCCCTGCTCCCTACCTCTCTGGCCCTATCCCCTGCTCCCTACCTCTCTGGCCCTATCCCCTGCTCCCTACCTCTCTGGCCCTATCCCCTGCTCCCTACCTCTCTGGCCCTATCCCCTGCTCCCTACCTCTCTGGCCCTATCCCCTGCTCCCTACCTCTCTGGACCTATCCCCTGCTCCCTGCTCCCTACCTCTCTGGCCCTATCCCCTGCTCCCTGTCTCTCTGGCCCTATCCCCTGCTCCCTACCTCTCTGGCCCTATCCCCTGCTCCCTACCTCTCTGGCCCTATCCCCTGCTCCCTACCTCTCTGGCCCTATCCCCTGCTCCCTACCTCTCTGGCCCTATCCCCTGCTCCCTACCTCTCTGGCCCTATCCCCTGCTCCCTACCTCTCTGGACCTATCCCCTGCTCCCTGCTCCCTACCTCTCTGGCCCTATCCCCTGCTCCCTGTCTCTCTGGCCCTATCCCCTGCTCCCTACCTCTCTGGCCCTATCCCCTGCTCCCTACCTCTCTGGCCCTATCCCCTGCTCCCTACCTCTCTGGCCCTATCCCCTGCTCCCTACCTCTCTGGCCCTATCCCCTGCTCCCTACCTCTCTGGCCCTATCCCCTGCTCCCTACCTCTCTGGCCCTATCCCCTGCTCCCTACCTCTCTGGCCCTATCCCCTGCTCCCTACCTCTCTGGCCCTATCTTCTGCTCCCTACCTCTCTGGCCCTATCACATGTTCCCTACCTCTCTGGCCCTATCCCCTGCTCCCTGTCTCTCTGGCCCTATATTCTGCTCCCTACCTCTCTGGCCCTATATTCTGCTCCCTACCTCTCTGGCCCTATCCCCTGCTCCCTACCTCTCTGGCCCTATCCCCTGCTCCCTACCTCTCTGGCCCTATCTTCTGCTCCCTACCTCTCTGGCCCTATCACATGTTCCCTACCTCTCTGGCCCTATCCCCTGCTCCCTGTCTCTCTGGCCCTATATTCTGCTCCCTACCTCTCTGGCCCTATATTCTGCTCCCTACCTCTCTGGCCCTATCCCCTGCTCCCTACCTCTCTGGCCCTATCCCCTGCTCCCTACCTCTCTGGACCTATATTCTGCTCCCCACCTATCTGGCCCTATCCCCTGCTCCATGTCTCTCTGGCCCGTTCCCCTGCTCCCTACCTCTCTGGACCTATCCCCTGCTCCCTGCTCCCTACCTCTCTGGCCCTATATTCTGCTCCCCACCTATCTGGCCCTATCCCCTGCTCCATGTCTCTCTGGCCCGTTCCCCTGCTCCCTACCTCTCTGGCCCTATCCCCTGCTCCCTACCTCTCTGGCCCTATCCCCTGCTCCCTACCTCTCTGGCCCTATCCCCTGTTCCCTACCTCTCTGGCCCTATATTCTGCTCCCTACCTCTCTGGCCCTATCCCCTGTTCCCTACCTCTCTGGCCCTATCCCCTGCTCCCTACCTCTCTGGCCCTATATTCTGCTCCCTACTTCTCTGGCCCTATCCCCTGCTCCCTACCTCTCTGGCCCTATATTCTGCTCCCTACTTCTCTGGCCCTATCCCCTGCTCCCTACCTCTCTGGCCCTATCCCCTGCTCCCTACCTCTCTGTGTCACTGGAGGTTGAAGGATGCAGACTTTCAGCTGCCCCATACATATAATGAACAGTAATGTATATAATGACCTTGCAGCAGAGCCCAGAAATTGCTGTCTCTGGATCTGTCTGATGATAGACAGCTCTACACTGAGGTGTCTGAGTGATGATAGGTCCATTAATCAACTGAATGGTCTCTCCTCCCCAGCAGCTGACAGCTCTACACTGAGGTGTCTGAGTGATGATAGGTCAGACTGTGCAGCTGGAGGTTTTACCACCATTTCACTACTTATCTTCTTAATTGTGTTGAGGTCAATAACCTCTAAACAAGGTGTTTTTATATGAAGTGATTTAGATAGTAATTAGTAACACCCAGGGATAGAACTGAAGGATTTTGGGCTGGCCAGTCTGGCTAGTAGGCCGCAATTCATTCTAGCCTGGGTAGCGTTCAGGTCCAACATCTGAGCCGTGCGATACCTCCTTCCTTCCTTCCTCTCTCTCTCTCTCTCTCTCTCTCTCTCTCTCTCTCTCTCTCTCTCTCTCTCTCTCTCTCTCTCTCTCTCTCTCTCTCTCTCTCTCTCTCTCTCTCTCTCTCCTCTCTCCCTCCCCCTCTCTCCCTTCCTCTCTCTTCTCTGTGAGCTTCAGCCTGGCTTCTCCCTCCTCAGAGAGATCTATTTTGCTATTTTCCAACTCCTTGCAGCTATACTGATTTGAATATCGATACTTGTTTTGATAACAGCCGGGCCAATGAGATTTGAGGGTTTAGCAACTCACACTTCAGGCCTGTTTTGCTTTTGGAACACCAATATGAGTTTGATGACCTCCTGCGTCTGGTGAGGTGCATGCCGGGACATTAGATGTTGTCACGAGGAATCAAATGGAAGAAGATGGTCTGAAACAGGGAGTTTTTATTTTCAGTTGCAAAATGTTTTTGCTACAGTGTGCACTAATGAACATGACCCAGTATAGCAGGTGGATCATTAGATGGCAATACATAAAGTAGAATCTCCTCTGTCTCGTGAAGGACTTTACTATCCATCCAGCCAGTAAGCCTATCAGGGGTCTGTTCAGGAGGGCAAAACATTACAGAATGTATTGTGTAGAATACATTTGATTGATTTCATTTTTACTAAAGTATAAACAATTCATTTAATGAGAATATCTAGATCTAGCCCAGTAACATTACAATTAATTAATTTCAGGGGGTTTGACACCACAGAAAAAATGACCAGTTGCTCTGTGCAAGGCTAATGGTTTAGTGACATCTGGTGTTACCATGATGTTACTGCAGTCCAAAATGAGCAACCTGAAGTTTATGCTTTTCCTACACTAGATGGCGCTCCAAACAACTAAGCGAAAACTATTTCATAATTGATTTCTACATGTTGCCTGTGATTCAATATAAAAGCTGTTTTTATAATTTCCCATCAGTTACACTTTTATTATAGCGGCATAAGGTAAGTCTTAAAAGTATGTGGACACCTGCTTGTTGAACATCTCATTCCAAAACCATGGGCATTAATATGGAGTTGGTCCTCCCCTTTGCTGCTATAACAGCCTCCACTCTTCTGGGAAGGCTTTCCACTAGATGTTGGAACATTGCTGCGGGGACTTGCTTCCATTCTGCCACAAGAGCATTAGTGAGGTCGGGGCACTGATGTTGGGAAATTAGGCCTGGCTCGCAGTCGGCCTTCCAATTCATCTCAAAGGTGTTCGATGGGGTTGAGGTCAGGGCTCTGTGCAAGGCCAGTCAAGTTCTTCCACACCGATCTCGACAAACCATTTCTGTATGGACCTTGCTTTGTGCACGGGGGGGCATTGTCATGCTGAAATAGGAAAGGGCCTTCCCCAAACTCTTGCCACAAAGTCGGAAGCACAGAATCGTCTAGAATGTCATTGTATGCTGTAGTGTTAAGATTTCCCTTCACTGGAACGAAGGGACCTAGCCTGAACTATGAAAAACAGCCCCAGACCATTATTCCTCCTCCACCAAACTTTACAGTTGGCACTATGCATTGGGGCAGGTAGCGTTCTCCTGGCATCCGCCAAACCCAGATTCGTCTGTCGGACTGCCAGATGGTTAAGCGTGATTCATCACACCAGCTGACGCAAGGCATTGCGCATGGTGATCTTAGGCTTGTGTGCGGCTGCTCGGCCATGGAAACCGACGAACAGTTCTTGTGCTGACGTTGCTTCCAGAGGCAGTTTGGAACTCAGTAGTGAGTGTTACAACCGAGGACAGACGATTTTAACGCGCTACGCACTTCAGCACTTGGCAGTCCCATTGTTGCTCCTAGACATTTCCACTTCACAATAACAGTATTTACAGTTGACCGGGGCAGCTCTAGCAGGGCAGAAATTTGAGGAACTGACTCGTTGGAAAGGTGGCATCCTATGACGGTGCCACGTTGAAAGTCACTGAGCTCTTCAGTAAGGCTGTTCTACTGCCAATGTTTGTCTATGGAGATTGCATGGCTGTGTGCTCAATTTTATACACCTGTCAGCAACGGGTGTGGCTGAAATAGAATCCACTAATTTGAAGGGGTGTCCACATACTGCTGTATATATAGTGTATCTCTATGTTCATGTACTACACCACAGGTAATCAATTGATCCTTTCAGTCACAAACAAAACCAACAGAGGAAATCCATTTAGACACACACACACGAACACACACACGAACACACACAGATAGACACAACGTCAGCAAAACAAAAGAGCTGATTGTGGACTTCAGGAGGAACCAGGCTGGGCACGGCCCCATCCTCATCAACGGGGCCGCCATGGAGACGGTCAAAAAACGTCAAGTTCCTCTCAGAGGAGCTGAAATGGTCAAAACCACACGGACACCGTTGAAGAAGGCATGACAACGACTCTTTAACCTCAGGGGCTGAAGAAATCTGGGAACTCCACCGCCACTGACCGCAAGTCACTACAGATGTTGTTGGTACTCTCAGCCGAACGAACCACTGGGTGGACACTGCCTGAACCTCCAGGACAGCTACAACACCAGGAAGAAAGCTAAGAAGACCATCAGGGACCCCAGCCACCCGAGCCATGCCCTGTTCTCCCCGCTTCAATCACTCAGACGCCCCCCCCCCCCAACTGACATTTTCCCTGCCCCCACCCCATTGGTCATTTATCATGTCAGAGTTGTAAATATGTACAGTGCATTCGGAAAGTATTCAGACTTTTTTCCACATTTTGTTAACGTTACAGCCCTATTCTAAAATGGATTAAATAAAACATTGTCCTCATCAATCTACACACAATACCCCATAATGACAAGGTGAAAACAGTTTTTTATAAAATAAATGTCACATTTATAAAAAAAAATCTAAACAGAAATACCTTATTTACATCAGTATTCAGACCAGTTGCTATGAGACTCGAAATTGAGCTCAGGTGCATCTTGTTTCCATTGATCATCCTTGAGATGTCTTTACAACTTGATTGGAGTCCAGCTGTGGTAAATTCAATTGATTGGACATGATTTGGAAAGGCACACACCTGTCTATATAAGGTCCCACAGTTGACTGTGTATGTCAGAGCAAAAACTAAGCCATGAGGTCGAAGGAATTGTCCGTAGAGCTCCGAGACAGGATTGTGTCGAAGCACAGATCTGGAGAAGGGTACCAAAAAATATCTGCAGCATTGAAGGTCCCCAAGAACACAGTGGCCTCCATCATTCTTAAATGGAAGAAGTTTGGGACCACCACGACTCTTCCTAGAGCTGGCCGCCGGGCCAAACTGAGCAATTGGGGGAGAAGGGCCTTGGTCAGGGAGGTGACCAAGAACCTGATGGTCACTCTGACAGAACTCCAGAGTTCCTCTGTGGAGATGGGAATACCTTCCAGAAGGACAACCATCTCTGCAGCACTCCACCAATCAGGCCTTTATGGTAGAGTGGCCAGACAGAAACCACTCCTCAGTAAAAGGCACATGACAGGCCGCTCTGAGTTTGCCAAAAGGCACCTAAAAGACTTTCAGACCATGAGAAACAAGATTATCTGGTCTGATGAAACCAAGATTGAACACTTTGGCCTGAATGCCAAGCGTCACATCTGGAGGAAACCTGGCACCCTCCCTACGGTGAAGCATGGTGGTGGCAGCATCATGCTGTGGGTATGGTTTTCAGCGGCAGGGATTGGGAGACTAGTCAGTATCAAGGGAAAGCTGAACAGAGCAAAGTACAGAGAGATCATTGATGAAAACCTGCTCCAGAGACCTCAGGATCTCAGACTGGGGCAAAGGTTCACCTTCCAACAGGACAACGACCCTAAGCACACAGCCAAGACAACACAGGAGTGGCTTCGGGAAAAGTCTCTGAATGTCCTTGAGTGGCCCAGCCAGAGCCTGGACTTGAACCCGATCAAACATCTCTGAAGAGACCTGGAAATAGCTGTGCAGCGACGCTCCCCATACAACCTGATAGAGCTTGAGAGGATCTGCAGAGAAGAATGGGAGAAACTCCCCAAATACAGGTGTGCCAAGCTTGTAGTGTCATACCCAAGAAGACTTGAGGCTGTAATTGCTGCCAAAGGTGCTTCACCAAATTACTGAGTAAAGGGTCTGAATACTTATGTAAATGTAATATTTCCGTTTTTTATTTTTAATACATTTGCTAACATTTCTAAAAACCTGTTTTTGCTTTGTCGTTATGGGGTATTGTGTGTAGATTGATGAGGGGTTAAAACTATTTCATCAACTTTAGAATAAGGCTGTAACATAACAAAATGTGGAAAAAGTGAAGGGGTCTGAATACTTTCCGAATGCTCATGAGAGGAAGGGGCCGAGAAAGGGGAGGGGTAAACTCTGGTGGGCGGGACCTGTGGCTGCATCCAGCCTCTCTGTCCCTGGTGTTGCGTCTGGGGGCCAGAGATGGTGGCTCCTCCTGGGGAGGGGGGAGGAGACCTAAGGGAGGGAGAGGGGGTGCTGGGATGGAGGGAGAGAGGGGGTGCTGAGAGGGAGAGGGAGAGAGGGGGTGCTGAGAGGGAGAGGGAGAGAGGGGGTGCTGAGAGGGAGAAGGAGAGAGGGGGTGCTGGGAAGGAAGACTGGGTCTCAGAGGAAAGATGTACTGAGTGCTTCATTGGACTTGCTATTCATGCATTGCACCCATCTCTAACATCTGCTCCTTTCTATAATAAAGCAAAATCACTATTAACGTTTTAGATACTATAATTACATTGCTCGCTTTCAAGATTTCATAGTCTACGATTCGTAAATCAACAAATAAAACCAAAATCACAACATTGTCACAACTAGATGCAATAATCAACAGCTAGACAGTAAGACCCAGTTGGTAAAGTGAAGATGGTGAGAGATCTTACATTGCACATGAGCTGCCTGGTGCAGAGTTTCTTCCTCTCTGGATCCAAAAGTCCACAGTGTTTGTCAAGGTCACTCTTTCTCTGGGGAAAGACAAACACAGGAGTCAGTCAGTCCGTCAGCAGCGGGATACAGAGTATCTACTGAAGGAGCTGGACCGTGAGACCACTACAGATTCTAATAAAGACCCATCAGATCCAATATAAAAGTCCAAAGGATGGACAGCATCAGCATGCGATTTGCGGTGAATCGGAACTGCTAAAAATGTCATTCTAAAAACAGGGTTATCACCAAAAGAAACAACTAAAAAAAACATGAAAAAAAGCCAAAGACTTGGCACTAAGAAGGCATGTGAAGGGATGACACCCAGACGCACTGTAGACTTTCTTGTAAGTCCTGCTGTACGTCCTGCTGTAAGTCCTGCTGTAAGTCCTGCTGTAAGTCCTGCTGTACGTCCTGCTGTAAGTCCTGCTGTAAGTCCTGCTGTAAGTCCTGCTGTACGTCCTGCTGTACGTCCTGCTGTAAGTCCTGCTGTAAGTCCTGCTGTAAGTCCTGCTGTAGGTCCTGCTGTAAGTCCTGCTGTAAGTCCTGCTGTAAGTCCTGTTGTACGTCCTGCTGTAAGTCCTGCTGTAGGTCCTGCTGTAGGTCCTGCTGTAAGTCCTGCTGTAAGTCCTGCTGTACGTCCTGCGTCCTCGGAGGTCCTGAGGCTTGTGAGTGTCTTCCTCCTCAATCAATCAATCAATCAATCAATCAATCAATCAAATGTTATTTATAAAGCCCTTTTTACATCAGCAGATGTCACAAAGTGCTATACAAAAACCCAGCCTAAAACCCCAAACAGCAAGCAATGCAGATGTAGAAGCACGGTGGCTAGGAAAAACTCCCTAGAAAGGCAGAAACCTAGGAAGAAACCTAGAGAGGAACCAGGCTCTGAGGGGTGGCCCTAGTCAAGATTCTAGCAGCCGTGTTTAGCACTAACTGAAGTTTATTTAGTGCTTTATCCGGGTAGATGGAGAGTAGAGCATTGCAGTAGTCTAATCTAGAAGTGACAAAAACATGGATGAGCTTTTCTGCATCATTTTAAGACAAAAAGTTTCTGATTTTTGCAATGTTACGAAGATGTCCTCCATCCTCCTCAGGCTGCCCTGTCCCTGTCCTAGACAGTTCTCAATTGCTATGAATAAGATGGTGTGAAGAGCTTGAGAATGTGTCACTTTTCGCAATATTCCAAAGAATCTCATCATCCAGGTATTTGACACGCTGAGGTGTAGAATGTAGTTGTCACCTGACTCTGTCCTGTTCTGAGGGGGCTGAATCTGTAGAGCTGTGGAGGGTTTACTGTCCTGGGGCTGAATCTGTAGAGCTGTGGAGGGTTTACTGTCCTGGGGCTGAATCTGTAGAGGTGCTGTGGAGGGTTTACTGTCCTGGGGCTGAATCTGTAGAGGTGCTGTGGAGGGTTTACTGTCCTGGGGCTGTATCTGTAGAGGTGCTGTGGAGGGTTTACTGTCCTGGGGCTGAATCTGTAGAGGTGCTGTGGAGGGTTTACTGTCCTGGGGCTGTATCTGTAGAGCTGTGGAGGGTTTACTGTCCTGGGGCTGTATCTGTAGAGGTGCTGTGGAGGGTTTACTGTCCTGGGGCTGTATCTGTAGAGGTGCTGTGGAGGGTTTACTGTCCTGGGGCTGTATCTGTAGAGGTGCTGTGGAGGGTTTACTGTCCTGGGGCTGTATCTGTAGAGGTGCTGTGGAGGGTTTACTGTCCTGGGGCTAAGGGGGCTGTATCTGTAGAGCTGTGGAGGGTTTACTGTCCTGGGGCTGTATCTGTAGAGCTGTGGAGGGTTTACTGTCCTGGGGCTGTATCTGTAGAGCTGTGGGGGGTTTACTGTCCTGGGGCTGTATCTGTAGAGGTGCTGTGGAGGGTTTACTGTCCTGGGGCTGAATCTGTAGAGGTGCTGTGGAGGGTTTACTGTCCTGGGGCTGTATCTGTACAGCTGTGGAGGGTTTACTGTCCTGGGGCTGTATCTGTAGAGGTGTGGAGGGTTTACTGTCCTGGGGCTGTATCTGTAGAGGTGCTGTGGAGGGTTTACTGTCCTGGGGCTGTATCTGTAGAGGTGCTGTGGAGGGTTTACTGTCCTGGGGCTGAATCTGTAGAGGTGCTGTGGAGGGTTTACTGTCCTGGGGCTGTATCTGTAGAGGTGCTGTGGAGGGTTTACTGTCCTGGGGCTAAGGGGGCTGTATCTGTAGAGCTGTGGAGGGTATACTGTCCTGGGGCTGTATCTGTAGAGCTGTGGGGGGTTTACTGTCCTGGGGCTGTATCTGTAGAGGTGCTGTGGAGGGTTTACTGTCCTGGGGCTGAATCTGTAGAGGTGCTGTGGAGGGTTTACTGTCCTGGGGCTGTATCTGTACAGCTGTGGAGGGTTTACTGTCCTGGGGCTGTATCTGTAGAGCTGTGGAGGGTTTACTGTCCTGGGGCTGTATCTGTAGAGCTGTGGAGGGTTTACTGTCCTGGGGCTGAATCTGTAGAGGTGCTGTGGAGGGTTTACTGTCCTGGGGCTGAATCTGTAGAGCTGTGGAGGGTATACTGTCCTGGGGCTGTATCTGTAGAGGTGGTGTGGAGGGTTTACTGTCCTGGGGCTGTATCTGTAGAGGTGCTGTGGAGGGTTTACTGTCCTGGGGCTGTATCTGTAGAGCTGTGGAGGGTTTACTGTCCTGGGGCTGTATCTGTAGAGGTGCTGTGGAGGGTTTACTGTACTGGGGCTGTATCTGTAGAGCTGTGGAGGGTTTACTGTCCTGGGGCTGAATCTGTAGAGGTGCTGTGGAGGGTTTACTGTCCTGGGGCTGTATCTGTAGAGGTGCTGTGGAGGGTTTACTGTCCTGGGGCTGTATCTGTAGAGGTGCTGTGGAGGGTTTACTGTCCTGGGGCTAAGGGGGCTGTATCTGTAGAGCTGTGGAGGGTTTACTGTCCTGGGGCTGTATCTGTAGAGCTGTGGAGGGTTTACTGTCCTGGGGCTGTATCTGTAGAGGTGCTGTGGAGGGTTTACTGTCCTGGGGCTGTATCTGTAGAGGTGCTGTGGAGGGTTTACTGTCCTGGGGCTGAATCTGTAGAGGTGCTGTGGAGGGTTTACTGTCCTGGGGCTGTATCTGTAGAGGTGCTGTGGAGGGTTTACTGTCCTGGGGCTAAGGGGGCTGTATCTGTAGAGCTGTGGAGGGTATACTGTCCTGGGGCTGTATCTGTAGAGCTGTGGAGGGTTTACTGTCCTGGGGCTGTATCTGTAGAGGTGCTGTGGAGGGTTTACTGTCCTGGGGCTGAATCTGTAGAGGTGCTGTGGAGGGTTTACTGTCCTGGGGCTGTATCTGTAGAGCTGTGGAGGGTTTACTGTCCTGGGGCTGTATCTGTAGAGCTGTGGAGGGTTTACTGTCCTGGGGCTGTATCTGTAGAGCTGTGGAGGGTTTACTGTCCTGGGGCTGAATCTGTAGAGGTGCTGTGGAGGGTTTACTGTCCTGGGGCTGAATCTGTAGAGCTGTGGAGGGTATACTGTCCTGGGGCTGTATCTGTAGAGGTGGTGTGGAGGGTTTACTGTCCTGGGGCTGTATCTGTAGAGGTGCTGTGGAGGGTTTACTGTCCTGGGGATGAATCTGTAGAGGTGCTGTGGAGGGTATACTGTCCTGGGGCTGTATCTGTAGAGGTGCTGTGGAGGGTTTACTGTCCTGGGGCTGTATCTGTAGAGGTGCTGTGGAGGGTTTACTGTCCTGGGGCTGTATCTGTAGAGCTGTGGAGGGTTTACTGTCCTGGGGCTGTATCTGTAGAGGTGCTGTGGAGGGTTTACTGTCCTGGGGCTGTATCTGTAGAGCTGTGGAGGGTTTACTGTCCTGGGGCTGTATCTGTAGAGGTGCTGTGGAGGGTTTACTGTCCTGGGGATGAATCTGTAGAGGTGCTGTGGAGGGTTTACTGTCCTGGGGCTGTATCTGTAGAGGTGCTGTGGAGGGTTTACTGTCCTGGGGCTGAATCTGTAGAGGTGCTGTGGAGGGTTTACTGTCCTGGGGCTGTATCTGTAGAGGTGCTGTGGAGGGTTTACTGTCCTGGGGCTGTATCTGTAGAGGTGCTGTGGAGGGTTTACTGTCCTGGGGCTGTATCTGTAGAGGTGCTGTGGAGGGTTTACTGTCCTGGGGCTGAATCTGTAGAGGTGCTGTGGAGGGTTTACTGTCCTGGGGCTGTATCTGTAGAGGTGCTGTGGAGGGTTTACTGTCCTGGGGCTGAATCTGTAGAGGTGCTGTGGAGGGTTTACTGTCCTGGGGCTGAATCTGTAGAGGTGCTGTGGAGGGTTTACTGTCCTGGGGCTGAATCTGTAGAGGTGCTGTGGAGGGTTTACTGTCCTGGGGCTGTATCTGTAGAGGTGCTGTGGAGGGTTTACTGTCCTGGGGCTGTATCTGTAGAGGTGCTGTGGAGGGTTTACTGTCCTGGGGCTGTATCTGTAGAGGTGCTGTGGAGGGTTTACTGTCCTGGGGCTGAATCTGTAGAGGTGCTGTGGAGGGTATACTGTCCTGGGGCTGTATCTGTAGAGGTGCTGTGGAGGGTTTACTGTCCTGGGGCTGTATCTGTAGAGGTGCTGTGGAGGGTTTACTGTCCTGGGGCTGAATCTGTAGAGGTGCTGTGGAGGGTTTACTGTCCTGGGGCTGTATCTGTAGAGCTGTGGAGGGTTTACTGTCCTGGGGCTGAATCTGTAGAGGTGGAGGGTTTACTGTCCTGGGGCTGAATCTGTAGAGGTGGAGGGTTTACTGTCCTGGGGCTGTATCTGTAGAGCTGTGGAGGGTTTACTGTCCTGGGGCTGTATCTGTAGAGCTGTGGAGGGTTTACTGTCCTGGGGCTGTATCTGTAGAGGTGCTGTGGAGGGTTTACTGTCCTGGGGCTGTATCTGTAGAGGTGCTGTGGAGGGTTTACTGTCCTGGGGCTGAATCTGTAGAGGTGGAGGGTTTACTGTCCTGGGGCTGTATCTGTAGAGCTGTGGAGGGTTTACTGTCCTGGGGCTGTATCTGTAGAGCTGTGGAGGGTTTACTGTCCTGGGGCTGTATCTGTAGAGGTGCTGTGGAGGGTTTACTGTCCTGGGGCTGTATCTGTAGAGGTGCTGTGGAGGGTTTACTGTCCTGGGGCTGAATCTGTAGAGCTGTGGAGGGTTTACTGTCCTGGGGCTGTATCTGTAGAGGTGCTGTGGAGGGTTTACTGTCCTGGGGCTGAATCTGTAGAGCTGTGGAGGGTTTACTGTCCTGGGGCTGAATCTGTAGAGCTGTGGAGGGTTTACTGTCCTGGGGCTGTATCTGTAGAGGTGCTCTGTCCTGGGTCTGTATCTGTAGAGGGTATACTGTCCTGGGGCTAAGGGGGCTGTATATGTAGAGGTGGAGGGTTTACTGTCAATGTAATGTTTTGTACACTGTATTTTTCAAGGTACACATATTTCTGGTAGTAAACTCAGTGCATACATGAACAAGACAAATGCTCATTATAGAAGACACACTTACCAGCTAGTTCTCTTTAATAATTTACAGCTTTTTAATGTTCAATTTAGACCGCTTTGTTTGCAATGGTGTGTTACATTACATTTGTCTATAAACCATACTGAATGAGAACTACCATTTGAAATATTTTTTTAAAAAGTGAGTGAAAAGGTTCCGCCTTCGCTTATCACACAACTGAGGTAGAAGAGACCCAAGGCCATACAGAACACAGAGTAACTAATTGAAATGTATTTTTGAACAGAGTTTAAACGGTCGTGACAAAACTCTTGTTAAATTTAAAACACATTAAATATTACAAACCCATGCAGCACAAAGAAAGAAAGGCACATTTCAAAGACTACATAAAAGGACTGTAGAACTGATCATGGCATCACAGAAATGTGGTAAATAACAAGTCCTTGTTGTAACGTTGTAATAAGCACAGTTTTTTTTTGGTTTATACATGAACAGCAAAAACAAGAAACTATAATAATAATAATAATAATATGCCAGTTAGCAGACGCTTTTATCCAAAGCGACTTAGTCATGTATGCATCAATTTTTACATATGGGTGATCCCGGGGATCGAACCCACTACCCTGGCGTTACAAGCGCCGTGCTCTACCAATTGAGCTACAGAGGACCACGGTCCACAACTATCCACAAAGTAACAAAAATAAATAATCACACAGCGACTCTTTTTAATAAACTGATTTGGATTGTTGCTTTGGGTTAGATATACTGTTAAATCAACTAAAGAGTTAACTACATGAAACAAAACTAGTTCTGACGTACATTTATGGTCTGCAAACCCCCCCCCCCAAAAAAGTATCCTTCCATATTTGCTGGATTCAATTTTGTACCTATTTAGAGAACTTAAAATGCACCACTTCGAACGCTTTTGAATAATAAATGTGGACCGGTCAATGTTGGCAATGCATGAAAGAAACTGTGGTTAAGTTTCCAGAAGACATTTCTAAGCAGCACTGTTCCAGATCGTCTGCAAAGCAGTCACACACACACCAAATCTCAAAACACCTGGATAAGTGTTTAACAAGTCAGAAATCGCATAGAGGGGGAAAAATCTTCCACAAAGTCACATTTTCTCCTATTGGCATCAATGCATGACAAAGTGAGAATTTGAGTGGAAGTTTGGATTCGCCTCCCAAAGATTGGTTAATTTATGCAGTGACTGCATTGCAGGCAGTCTGGAACGCAGCCGTTGACAGCAGAGACCTGCCCAGTTAGGAAGGCAGGGGCCTGACCCCTGACCGTTCCTCTACATCCGCAGGGGGGTTGGCAGACTTGTGGAAGGACGTCTCCTTGAAGAGGAACCAGCAGTTGCCACCCCACAATATCAGATTGAGGAATCCAAAGATCTGCCATAAGAGGGGGACAAAAACCATGTTTCTTAGTAAGGAAGTGTTACATTTTTCAATGACATGTTGCTACGTGCATCAGTTTCTTCGTGAGATTGAGAGAGGGCATTCTAAAAGAGGACTTAAGGTGAAGCAAGGCTCAATTCTATTTCAATCCAGTCAATTCAGGAAGTAAACAGATTTTTTTTTTTTATTTAATTTAAGCAGTTTCCTTGAATTTAAATTGAATTAATTGAGGTGCAGATTTTAACCAACATTAATGATGCGTATAGCCTACCACAGAGGAGTTGAGTCGCCCCATGTGAGGCACTGCTCCAGGTGTGCACTTGTTGCTGACGTCCTTGCAGGTGGAGATTAAGCCTACCAGGTTAGAGGGGCTGGTGGCCCACTTCACGTCAGTCAGGCCTTTACCCCAGGCAGAGGAGGACACCAGCCACAGGATGGCGAAGGCTCCTGTCACCAGCAGGTCCTGTTGGAAGGATGGGAGACGTGGTAAATAAACTTGACAATAAATTCAGGTTCAGGATGAAAGCTGGACTGTAAATCAGAGAAACCCACCTACACACAGTGCAGCGCCTTCAGAAAGTATTCACACCCCTTGACTTATTCCACATTTTGTTGTGTTACCTGAATTAAAAATGGATTAAATATATAATTTTTTTCCTCACAATACCCCAGAAAGACAAAGTGAAAACATGATAAGAAATATGCAAAAACATTTTTTTTTTTACATTTGCATTAGTAATTATTTTATTTCAGTTTACTAAATAGTTTACTAATTAGTAATATACTGGTAGTATTATATCAAATAGTATTATATTGTGTTGAATATTATAGCCGTCTTTTAGTAATATAATATCAAATAGTATTATATTGTTTTGAATATTATAGCCGTCTTTTAGTAATATACTGGTAATATTATATCAAATAGTATTATATTGTGTTGAATATTATAGCCGTCTTTTAGTAATATAATATCAAATAGTATTATAGTGTTGAATATTATAGCCGTCTTTTAGTAATATACTGGTAGTATTATATCAAATAGTATTATATTGTGTTGAATATTATAGCCGTCTTTTAGTAATATACTGGTAGTATTATATCAAATAGTATTATATTGTGTTGAATATTATAGCCGTCTTTTAGTAATATACTGGTAATATTATATCAAATAGTATTATATTGTGTTGAACATTATAGCAGTCTTTTAGTAATATACTGGTAGTATTATATCAAATAGTAGTATATTGTGTTGAATATTATAGCCGTCTTTTAGTAATATACTGGTAGTATTATATCACATTTCCAGCAAGATGAAAACAAGAACCTAAAGAGTTATGGGCTACCGTCTTCTGTAACTACACAATGTGTTGGTGTTTCAATCAATTAGAAACCCATTCTGCCATGCGATGCATATCTGAATATCCTTGAGTGGCCCAGCCAGAGGCCGGACTTGAACCCGATCTAACATCTCTGGAGAGACCTGAAAATAGCTGTGCAGCGACGCTCCCCACCTAACCTGACAGAGCTTGAGAGGATCTGCAGAAAAGAATGGGAGAAACTCCCCAAATACAGGTGTGCCAAGCTTGTAGCGTCATACCCAAGAAGACTCGAGGCTGTAATCGCTGCCAAAGGTGCTTCAACAAAGTACTGAGTAAAGGGTCTGAATACTTATGTAAATATGATTTCAGTTTTTTTAATTTTTTATACATTTGCTAAAATGTCTAAAAACCTGTTTTGGCTTTGTCATTATGGGGTATTGTGTGTAGATTGATGAGGAGGGAAAAAACTATTTCATCCATTTTACAATAAGGCTGTAACGTAATGCACTGTATGTGACTTGTTAAGCACATTTTTTGTCCTGAACTTATTTAGGCTTGCCATAACAAAGGGGTTGAATACATATGCACAAGACATTTCAGCTTTTCATTTTTTTATTAAATTTGTAAACATTTTGGAAAAACATAATTCCACTTTGACATTATTGGGTATTGTGTGTAGTAGGCCAGTGACAAAAAAAATCTCAATTTAATCCATTTTCAATTCAGGCTATAACAAAATGTGGAAAAAGTCAAGAGGTGTGAATACTTTCTGAAGGCATGTGTATTTAAACAGATCATATAACAACCTCACTTCCTACCAGCTTATTCCTGCATTCCACAATAATGAGTTATCAGACCTCCGTTTTTATGCATCTGATTGTGTGGGGCATAATCTAGTGAAGGAGACCTAGGTTAAATAAACAATGTCAAAAGACTTGAAAGTATTTGATGTGCGCGTGATTTAGCACTTTTGTGACAATTCCATTGGTTCCGTTGTGCCAGGCAAACTAAATCAAGCGTTTGACAAAAGTCTTTGACCCAGATCGGTTGGTCCACAAGTCTTTGACCCAGATCGGTTGGTCCACAAGTCTTTGACCCAGATCGGTTGGTCCACAAGTCTTTGACCCAGATCGGTTGGTCCACAAGTCTTTGACCCAGATCGGTTGGTCCACAAGTCTTTGACCCAGATCGATTGGTCCACAAGTCTTTGACCCAGATCGATTGGTCCACAAGTCTTTGACCCAGATCGGTTGGTCCACAAGTCTTTGACCCAGATCGGTTGGTCCACAAGTCTTTGACCCAGATCGGTTGGTCCACAAGTCTTTGACCCAGATCGGTTGGTCCACAAGTCTTTGACCCAGATCGGTTGGTCCACAAGTCTTTGACCCAGATCGATTGGTCCACAAGTCTTTGACCCAGATCGATTGGTCCACAAGTCTTTGACCCAGATCGGTTGGTCCACAAGTCTTTGACCCAGATCGGTTGGTCCACAAGTCTTTGACCCAGATCGATTGGTCCAAAAGTCTTTGACCCAGATCGGTTGGTCCACAAGTCTTTGACCCAGATCGGTTGGTCCACAAGTCTTTGACCCAGATCGGTTGGTCCAAAAGTCTTTGACCCAGATCGGTTGGTCCACAAGCAACCAAAACGTTCAATGACCGTTTCTTGGAATATGACTTTAAAAAGAGGCTCCACTATTGACATGAGTGTAGTTTTTCTTTTTGCAGAGCAGCTGATTCCATGAGGAACACACCCCTCACCCTCCCCAGTTCCAGCAGATGATTCCATGAGGAACACACCCCTCACCCTCCCCAGTTCCAGCAGCTGATTCCATGAGGAACCCCACCCCTCACCCTCCCCAGATCACCCCACCCCTCACCCTCCCCAGTTCCAGCAGCTGATTCCATGAGGCACCCCACCCCTCACCCTCCCCAGATCACCCCACCCCTCACCCTCCCCAGATCCAGCAGCTGATTCCATGAGGAACCCCACCCCTCACCCTCCCCAGATCACCCCACCCCTCACCCTCCCCAGTTCCAGCAGCTGATTCCATGAGGAACACACCCATCACCCTCCCCAGATCCAGGTCATCATTGACACACCCATTAAGTGTGCTTTCTCTGACCTTGTTTTAGACTCCATGGAGGTGATGTTAAGACTTCCTTGTAGTGAAACAGAGCTAGAACAAGAGCCTGAGTTGTTCATTGTAGAAGAATCCGAATGTGATCCAAATTGTTTGCAGAATGTTTTCAAAAGTGCAGATATCTGTCTTGATTTACACTCCAGCCGTTTAGTGGGTTTCATGCCACCCTCTCAACAAAAACCTGTTTCGACTGAAAATAGTTCTAGGGGGATTTTGCTCAACAACACCTAACATCAACGCCATCTCACCACTACCACAGAGAGCATAACGTTCACCATTCCAGTTAACTCACCTCAAAAAATGGGGCCAGGTTTACAGAATATTTGCTTGTTCCCAAAGTCTCACACAGATTTCAAGTGTCTTTAACGACACAACAACATCTCTCAAGCTCTTTAGTGTTAAAGTTGTTCTATAGACGGGAATTTGGCTCAACGCCTACCACCTTCAACACCTTTTATCTTACCACTACAAAACAGCACGAACAGAACCATTTCCAGTTAACTCACCACAATGGGGCCACGGCTGGTCTGGCTGTAGACGTGTTGGTATCCAAGGTAGATCACCAGGCTGGCGGCACTGTAGAGGAAGGCAAACACCCCAATACAGACGTAGAACTCAGCTGAGGAGGAGTGGTCGCCGGTCAGATAGAGCTGGATGGTACTGGAGTCGTTCTTACAGGTGGGGACAATGTATGGGTGGGCCATGAGTCTGTGGGAGTAGAGTGGAACAGGGTTGTGTTCACAAGGGAGAAACACTCACACAGACACTTCTCAGGTCAGTCATAGTCGTACGTAAATGCATGATTTGCATGTTTTTACTTATGTTCTGCTTACCTGAACGGGTAGTTAAAGTCAGCCGTGATTTCTTGGCTGACGCTTCCCTGGCACTGCACGTTGACGCTCGTGGAGCCGGCATAACCCGAGGTCGTAGCGAAGGCAAATATGGAGAAGACCTGCAGACAGGCAAAAGCTCAAATAAGGACAGGACACAATCAGATGAAAGAAGGAGCTGACACACAGGACATAACTGGAAATAACTTTCTGAAATTACATTCAGTCCAAAAACCTGAAGAACATATGACTATGTCATCCTGTGGAAATTAAACACCCAGTTTACAGGTCTAAAGCAGTCGGAAGGTGTTGTGACGGGAGTTGACCGGTCAGGAAAACGGATCAGATAAAACTACTGACAGTAGAATGTGGAGCAAGACTGGATCATGTGCCTTCATGTCATCGTGACAGACTCCCTCTCACACTCTCTACAGAATGACATCCTTCCTCACAGGAAGTGATTTTTATCACTTGAATATAGAAGAAGAAAACCCTTAAGAGAAATCAACTGTGGTTGTAGAACGGTAGTGACGGTCTGGGTTTGATACAGGTGTTAGATATGGGGGTTAGATACATGTTTATTTCGACATTATAATGAAATGTTTTTATAAACAATGGCAACACTGCCATGCTACTCTGAGCCTTGCAGTTGGAAACCACATTAGTGTCCGACTTTCGGCTGTCGCAGATGCACCTCCCCCGACTATCGTCTACAGTCCGTTGCTTTAGCCGTACAACTTAAACACTCCCAATATCTGCAGTGCTGCTTGTGGCAATCTCAATCTGCCAATCTCAATCTGCCAATCTCAATCTGCCAATCTCAATGTGACCGGCCAGATTCAGAAGCTTGAAAACCGCATTAGAAAAAAAATTAAGCTTAAAAAGCCCCATTTGATTTTTGCCCCTGCCCAAAAAAACAAAAAAATATTATGAATTATGTTCCGTTTTAATTTAATTTAACTTAGTTTTGGAGTAAAATATAGTTTCAGTATAGTTTTTCAAACAGGTTTGTTAATTATTTTATTTCAGTTTACTAAATCGTTTTTTCGTGATTCGTTTTCGTTTCAGTTTTATATGCTAGTGGCAATGACCCCAAATTTGTGCTGTATGGTCCTGCCTGAGAAAAATACTTTGAGGACCGGCCACTAGCCTACTAGAACAGCCTTGAGGACCGGCCACTAGCCTACTAGAACAGCCTTGAGGACCGGCCACTAGCCTACTAGAACAGCCTTGAGGACCGGCCACTAGCCTACTAGAACAGCCTTGAGGACCGGCCTCTAGCCTACTAGAACAGCCTTGAGGACCGGCCTCTAGCCTACTAGAACAGCCTTGAGGACCGGCCACTAGCCTACTAGAACAGCCTTGAGGACCGGCCTCTAGCCTACTAGAACAGCCTTGAGGACCGGCCACTAGCCTACTAGAACAGCCTTGAGGACCGGCCTCTAGCCTACTAGAACAGCCTTGCTGTTTAAGTTGTTTTATTAGCCGAAACAAACACACCTTTTATACATACAGTACAAGATGCATGTCTAAACACTTCTCAATCTCAAGAAACACCACCTACAGATGGCTGTGCAGATGCTGTGAATGCCTTGATACTGACAGATTCGCTGCAATTATATATGGCAGATCGTATTACATTGTGTTGAATATAATAGCCGTCTTTTAGTAATATACTGGTAATATTATATCAAATAGTATTATATTGTGTTGAATATACAGTGGGGAAAAAAATTATTTAGTCAGCCACCAATTGTGCAAGTTCTCCCACTTAAAAAGATGAGAGGCCTGTCATTTTCATCATAGGTACACGTCAACTATGACAGACAAAATGAGAAAAAAAAATCCAGAAAATCACATTGTAGGATTTTTAATGAATTTATTTGCAAATTATGGTGGAAAATAAGTATTTGGTCAATAACAAAAGTTGCTCAATACTTTGTTATATACCCTTTGTTGGCAATGACACAGGTCAAACGTTTTCTGTAAGTCTTCACAAGGTTTTCACACACTGTTGCTGGTATTTTGGCCCATTCCTCCATGCAGATCTCCTCTAGAGCAGTGATGTTTTGGGGCTGTCGCTGGGCAACACGGACTTTCAACTCCCTCCAAATATTTTCTATGGGGTTGAGATCTGGAGACTGGCTAGGCCACTCCAGGACCTTGAAATACTTCTTACGAAGCCACTCCTTCGTTGCCTGGGCGGTGTGTTTGGGATCATTGTCATGCTGAAAGACCCAGCCACGTTTCATCTTCAATGCCCTTGCTGATGGAAGGAGGTTTTCACTCAAAATCTCACGATACATGGCCCCATTCATTATTTCCTTTACACGGATCAGTCGTCCTGGTCCCTTTGCAGAAAAACAGCCCCAAAGCATCAATCAATCAATCAATCAATTTTATTTTATATAGCCCTTCATACATCAGCTAATATCTCGAAGTGCTGTACAGAAACCCAGCCTAAAACCCCAAACAGCTAGTAATGCAGGTGTAGAAGCACGGTGGCTAGGAAAAACTCCCTAGAAAGGCCAAAACCTAGGAAGAAACCTAGAGAGGAACCAGGCTATGAGGGGTGGCCAGTCCTCTTCTGGCTGTGCCGGGTGGAGATTATAACAGAACCATGCCAAGATGTTCAAAAATGTTCATAAGTGACAAGCATGGTCAAATAATAATCAGGAATAAATCTCAGTTGGCTTTTCATAGCCGATCATTAAGAGTTGAAAACAGCAGGTCTGGGACAGGTAGGGGTTCCATAACCGCAGGCAGAACAGTTGAAACTGGAATAGCAGCAAGGCCAGGCGGACTGGGGACAGCAAGGAGTCACCACGGCCGGTAGTCCCGACGTATGGTCCTAGGGCTCAGGTCTCTCAGTTGGCTTTTCATAGCCGATCATTAAGAGTTGAAAACAGCAGGTCTGGGACAGGTAGGGGTTTCGTAACCGCAGGCAGAACAGTTGAAACTGGAATAGCAGCAAGGCCAGGCGGACTGGGGACAGCAAGGTGTCAGCATGCCCGGTAGTCCTGACGTATGGTCCTAGGGCTCAGGTTCTCAGAGAGAAAGAGAGAACGAGAGAATTAGAGAGAGCATACTTAAATTCACACAGGACACTGGATAAGACAGGAGAAGTACTCCAGGTATAACCAACTAACCCCAGCCCCCCGACACATAAACTACTGCAGCATAAATACTGGAGGCTGAGACAGGAGCGGTCCGGAGACACTGTGGCCCCATCCGAAGAAACCCCCGGACAGGGCCAAACAGGAAGGATATAACCCCACCCACTCTGCCAAAGCACAGCCCCCGCACCACTAGAGGGATATCCTCAACCACCAACTTACAATCCTGAGACAAGGCCGAGTATAGCCCACAGAGGTCTCCACCACAGCACAAACCAAGGGGGGGCACCAACCCAGACAGGAAGATCACGTCAGTAACTCAACCCACTCAAGTGACGCACCCCTCCTAGGGACGGCATGAAAGAGCACCAGCAAGCCAGTGACTCAGCCCCTGTAACAGGGTTAGAGGCAGAGAACCCCAGTGGAGAGAGGGGAACCGGCCCGGCAGAGACAGCAAGGGCTGTTCGTTGCTCCAGAGCCTTTCCGTTCACCTTCACACTCCTGGGCCAGACTACACTCAATCATATGACCTACTGAAGAGATAAGTCTTCAGTAAAGACTTAAAGGTTGAGACCGAGTCTGCGTCTCTCACATGGGTAGGCAGACTGTTCCATAAAAATGGAGATCTATAGGAGAAAGCCCTGCCTCCCGCTGTTTGCTTAGAAATTCTAGGGACAATTAGGAGGCCTGCGTCTTGTGACCGTAGCGTACGTATTGGTATGTACGGCAGGACCAACTCGGAAAGATAGGTAGGAGCAAGCCCATGTAACGCTTTATAGGTTAACAGTAAAACCTTGAAATCAGCCCTTGCCTTAACAGGAAGCCAGTGTAGGGAAGCTAGCACTGGAGTAATATGATCAAATTTCTTGGTTCTAGTCAGGATTCTAGCAGCCGTATTTAGCACTAACTGAAGTTTATTTAGTGCTTTATCCGGGTAGCCGGAAAGTAGAGCATTGCAGTAGTCTAACCTAGAAGTAACAAATGCATGGATTCATTTTTCTGCATCATTTTTGGACAGAACATTTCTGATTTTTGCAATGTTACGTAGATGGAAAAAAGCTGTCCTTGAAACAGTCTTGATATGTTCGTCAAAAGAGAGATCAGGGTCAAGAGTAACGCCGAGGTCCTTCACAGTTTTATTTGAGACGACTTTACAACCATCAAGATGAATTGTCAGATTTAACAGAAGATCTCTTTGTTTCTTGGGACCTAGAACAAGCATCTCTGTTTTGTCCGAGTTTAAAAGTAGAAAGTTTTCAGCCATCCACTTCCTTATGTCTGAAACACAGGCTTCTAGCGAGGGCAATTTTGGGGCTTCACCATGTTTCATTGAAATGTACAGCTGTGTGTCATCCGCATAGCAGTGAAAGTTAACATTATGTTTTCGAATAACATCCCCAAGAGGTAAAATATATAGTGAAAACAATAGTGGTCCTAAAACGGAACCTTGAGGAACACCGAAATGTACAGTTGATTTGTCGGAGGACAGACCATTCACAGAGACAAACTGATATCTTTCCGACAGGTAAGATCTAAACCAGGCCAGAACTTGTCCGTGTAGACCAATTTGGGTTTCCAGTCTCTCCAAAAGAATGTGGTGATCGATGGTGTCAAAGGCAGCACTAAGGTCTAGTAGCACGAGGACAGATGCAGAGCCTCGGTCTGACGCCATTAAAAGGTCATTTACCACCTTCACAAGTGCAGTCTCAGTGCTATGATGGGGTCTAAAACCAGACTGAAGCATTTCGTATACATTGTTTGTCTTCAGAAAGGCAGTGAGTTGCTGCGCAACAGCTTTTTCTAAAATTTTTGAGAGGAATGGAAGATTCGATATAGGCCGATAGTTTTTTATATTTTCCGGGTCAAGGTTTGGCTTTTTCAAGAGAGGCTTTATCACTGCCACTTTTAGTGAGTTTGGTACACATCCGGTGGATAGAGAGCTGTTTATTATGTTCAACATAGGAGGGCCAAGCACAGGAAGCAGCTCCTTCAGCAGTTTAGTAGGAATAGGATCCAGTATGCAGCTTGAAGGTTTAGAGGCCATGATTATTTTCATCATTGTGTCAAGAGATATAGTACTAAAACACTTAAGTGTCTCTCCCGATCCCAGGCCCTCGCAGAGCTGTGCAGATCCAGGACAGCTAAGCCCTGGAGGAATACGCAGATTCAAAGAGGAGTCCGTAATTTGCTTTCTAATGGTCATGATCTTTTCCTCAAAGAAGTTCATGAATTTATTACTGCTGAAGTGAAAGCCATCCTCTCTTGGGGAATGCTGCTTTTTAGTTAGCTTTGCAACAGTATCAAAAAGAAATTTTGGATTGTTCTTATTTTCCTCGATTAAGTTGGAAAAGTAGGATGATCGAGCAGCAGTGAGGGCTCTTCGGTACTGCACGGTACTGTCTTTCCAAGCTAGTCGGAAGACTTCCAGTTTGGTGTGGCGCCATTTCCGTTCCAATTTCCTGGAAGCTTGCTTCAAAGCTCGGGTATTTTCTGTATACCAGGGAGCTAGTTTCTTATGACAAATGTTTTTCGTTTTTAGGGGTGCAACTGCATCTAGGGTATTGCGCAAGGTTAAATTGAGTTCCTCAGTTAAGTGGTTAACTGATTTTTGTCCTCTGACGTCCTTGGGTAGGCAGAAGGAGTCTGGAAGGGCATCAAGGAATTTTTGTGTTGTCTGAGAATTTATAGCACGACTTTTGATGCTCCTTGGTTGGGGTCTGAGCAGATTATTTGTTGCGATTGCAAACGTAATAAAATGGTGGTCCGATAGTCCAGGATTTTGTGGAAAAACATTAAGATCTACAACATTTATTCCATGGGACAAAACTAGGTCCAGAGTATGACTGTGGCAGTGAGTAGGTCCAGAGACATGTTGGACAAAACCCACTGAGTCGATGATGGCTCCGAAAGACTTTTGGAGTGGGTCTGTGGACTTCTCCATGTGAATATTAAAATCACCAAAAATTAGAATATGATCTGCTATGACTACAAGGTCTGATAGGAATTCAGGAAACTCAGAGAGGAACGCTGTATATGGCCCAGGAGGCCTGTAAACAGTAGCTATAAAAAGTGATTGAGTAGGCTGCATAGATTTCATGACTAGAAGCTCAAAAGACGAAAACGCCATTTTTTTTTTTGTAAATTGAAATTTGCTATCGTAAATGTTAGCAACACCTCCGCCTTTGCGGGATGCACGGGGAATATGGTCACTAGTGTAACCAGGAGGTGAGGCCTCATTTAACACAGCAAATTCATCAGGCTTAAGCCATGTTTCAGTCAGGCCAATCACATCAAGATTATGATCAGTGATTAGTTCATTGACTATGACTGCCTTTGAAGTGAGGGATCTAACATTAAGTAACCCTATTTTGAGATGTGAGGTATCACGATCTCTTTCAATAATGGTAGGAATGGAGGAGGTCTTTATCCTAATAAGATTGCTAAGGCGAACACCGCCATGTTTAGTTTTGCCCAACCTAGGTCGAGGCACAGACACAGTCTCAATGGGTATGGCTGAGCTGACTACACTGACTGTGCTATTGGCAGACTCCACTAAGCTGGCAGGTTGGCTAACAGCCTGCTGCCTGGCCTGCACCCTATTTCACTGTGGGGCTAGAGGAGTTAGAGCCCTATCTATGTTGGTAGATAAGATGAGAGCACCCCTCCAGCTAGGATGGAGTCCGTCACTCCTCAGCAGGTCAGGCTTGGTCCTGTTTGTGGGTGAGTCCCAGAAAGAGGGCCAATTATCTACAAATTCTATCTTTTGGGAGGGGCAGAAAACAGTTTTCAACCAGCGATTGAGTGCTGAGACTCTGCTGTAGAGCTCGTCACTCCCCCTAACTGGGAGGGGCCAGAGACAATTACTCGATGCCGACACATCTTTCTAGCTGATTTACACGCTGAAGCTATGTTGCACTTGGTGACCTCTGACTGTTTCATCCTAACATCGTTGGTGCCGACGTGGATAACAATATCTCTATACTCTCTACACTCGCCAGTTTTAGCTTTAGCCAGCACCATCTTTAGATTAGCCTTAACGTCGGTAGCCCTGCCCCCTGGTAAACAGTGTATGATCGCTGGGTGATTCGTTTTAAGTCTAATACTGCGGGTAATGGAGTCGCCAATGACTAGGGTTTTCAATTTGTCAGAGCTAATGGTGGGAGCCTTCGGCGTCTCAGACCCCGTAACGGGAGGAGTAGAGACAAGAGAAGACTCAGACTCAGACTCCGACTCGCTACATAATGGGGAAAACCGGTTGAAAGTTTCTGTCGGCTGAATGAGCGACACCGGTTGAGCATTCCAACAGTATTTCCCTCCAGAAGCCATGAGAAAGTTGTCCGGCTGCGGGGACTGTGCGGGGGGATTTATACTAACGTTACTATCTGTACTTACTGGTGGCACAGACACTGTTTCTTCCTTTCCTACACTGAAATTACCCTTGCCTAACGATTGCGTCTGAAGCTGGGCTTGTAGCACAGCTGTTCTCGCCGTAAGGCGATCGTTCTCCTGTATATTATGAGTACAGCGACTGCAATTAGAAGACATCATGTTAATGTTACTACTTAGCTTCGGCTGTTGAAGATGTTGACGAACCATGTCCAGATAAAGCGTCCGGAGTGAAAAAGTTGAATGAGGGAAAAAAGTTGCGATGGAAAAAAGGAAAATAAAGTAAAGTTGGCAGCAAAAACGCACAGGCGTTGCAGGACTAAGTGATAGATAACCTTTAAACAACTAAACTAATCAATAAATATATACACCCCAAAACCCAATAGAGTGAGAGAGAAAAAATCCAGTCGCTCTCACAATCGTTCCTGCTTCCTGACTCACTCCCAGCATGCACTCAGAGAGATAGTCAGAGATGTGTCATGATGTTTCCACCCCCATGCTTCACAGTAGGTATGGTGTTCTTTGGATGCAACTCAGCATTCTTTGTCCTCCAAACACGACGAGTTGGGGTTTTACCAAAAAGTTCTATTTTGGTTTCATCTGACCATATGACATTCTCCCAATCCTCTTCTGGATCATCCAAATGCACTCTAGCAAACTTCAGACGGGCCTGGACATGTACTGGCTTAAGCAGGGGGACACGTCTGGCACTGTAGGATTTGAGTCCCTGGTGGCGTAGTGTGTTACTGATGGTAGGCTTTGTTACTTTGGTCCCAGCTCTCTGCAGGTCATTCACTAGGTCCCCCCGTGTGGTTCTGGGATTTTTGCTCACCGTTCTTGTGATCATTTTGACCCCACGGGGTGAGATCTTGCGTGGAGCCCCAGATCGAGGGAGATTATCAGTGGTCTTGTATGTCTTCCATTTCCTAATAATTGCTCCCACAGTTGATTTCTTCAAACCAAGCTGCTTACCTATTGCAGATTCAGTCTTCCCAGCCTGGTGCAGGTCAACAATTTTGTTTCTGGTGTCCTTTGACAGCTCTTTGGTCTTGGCCATAGTGGAGTTTGGAGTGTGACTGTTTGAGGTTGTGGACAGGTGTCTTTTATACTGATAACAAGTTCAAACAGGTGCCATTAATACAGGTAACGAGTGGAGGACAGAGGAGCCTCTTAAAGAAGAAGTTACAGGTCTGTGAGAGCCAGAAATCTTGATTGTTTGTAGGTGACCAAATACTTATTTTCCACCATAATTTGCAAATAAATTCATAAAAAATCCTACAATGTGATTTTCTGGATTTTTTTTCTTCTCAATTTGTCTGTCATAGTTGGCGTGTACCTATGATGAAAATTACAGGCCTCTCTCATCTTTTTAAGTGGGAGAACTTGCACAATTGGTGGCTGACTAAATACTTCTTTCCCCCACTGTAATAGCCGTCTTTTAGTAATATACTGGTAAGCTCCCTCACGACGCCAGGACAGCGGAGTCACTCACCACCTTCCGGAGACATTTGAAACCCCACCTCTTTAAGGAATACCTGGGATAGGATAAAGTAATCCTTCTACCCCCCCCCTTACCCCAACCCCCCAAGAAAAACAAAAAAACATTGTAAAGTGGTTATCCCACTGGCTATAAGGTGAATGCACCAATTTGTAAGTCGCTCTGGATAAGAGTGTCTGCTAAATGACGTAAATGTAAATGTAATATTATATCAAATAGAATTATATTGTGTTGAATATAATAGCCGTCTTTTAGTAATATACTGGTAGTATTATATCAAATAGTATTATATTGTGTTGAATATTATAGCCGTCTTTTAGTACTATACTGGTAATATTATATCAAGTTGAATATTATAGCCATCTTTTAGTAATATAATATCAAATAGTATTATATTGTGTTGAATATTATAGCCATCTTTTAGTAATATACTGGTAATATTATATCAAATAGTATTATATTGTGTTGAATATAATAGCCGTCTTTTAGTAATATACTGGTAGTATTATATCAAATAGTATTATATTGTGTTGAATATTATAGCCATCTTTTAGTAATATACTGGTAGTATTATATCAAATAGTATTATATTGTGTTGAATATTATAGCCGTCTTTTAGTAATATACTGGTAGTATTATATCAAATAGTATTATATTGTGTTGAATATTATAGCCGTCTTTTAGTAATATACTGGTAATATTATATCAAATAGTATTATATTGTGTTGAACATTATAGCCGTCTTTTAGTAATATACTGATAATATTATATCAAATAGTATTATATTGTGTTGAATATTATAGCCGTCTTTTAGTAATATACTGGTAGTATTATATCAAATAGTATTATATTGTGTTGAATATTATAGCCGTCTTTTAGTAATATACTGGTAGTATTATATCAAATAGTATTATATTGTGTTGAATATTATAGCCGTCTTTTAGTAATATACTGGTAGTATTATATCAAATAGTATTATATTGTGTTGAATATAATAGCCGTCTTTTAGTAATATACTGGTAGTATTATATCAAATAGTATTATATTGTGTTGAATATTATAGCCGTCTTTTAGTAATATAATATCAAATAGTATTATATTGTGTTGAATATTATAGCCGTCTTTTAGTAATATACTGGTAATATTATATCACATTTCTACCGTCTTCTGTAACTGCACAATGTGTTGGTGTCACAGCTATGCAAAATACATTGTTTCAATTATGAGATTGTTACTATGTTTAAAATGTTCAGTTTGCTACAATGAAATTGTTACAATATAGGTACAGATGTTCTAAATTGTTACATTGTAGTTACATGATGAACAGCAGGAACTCAAAAGTGAGACCACCACTATGGGCGTGCACTGGACCAAGACCAGCTAGTTTCAATCAATTAGAAACCCATTGTGCCATGTTATGCAGGGTGACCGGCAACACGGTTTAAAAAGTCACTGGTTGCATAGGCCTAAATATGATTTAGCTAAATAAAATGCATTCTATATTTGATACATTTAATTCCTCCGCTTGCATGCGAGGCCACATAATAGCAAAGTGAAACTCAACTCCACGATGTACTTTACATCAACCGCGTTGAGCCATTCATTGTCTCTTGTAATCGAGGCTATTCTTTGATTTGCCAAAAGCCGTATTTATTAAAAAATAAAAACGGCATTTTATGTGACGTAGGAGGGCCAGTCCGCTCACACTTATCGCCGCTCAACTCCGTTGATGTGTACATCGTGGGGTTGACTTTTACTTGGTTGGCCACATAATAGCCTAATAAGTCAATTAGAACAGAAACAAACTTACCCATTCGAGCACTCTAATAAATGCCAAGGGCTCTTTCAAGGGTCCGAGGTCAAGAGTAAATCCTAACAGACTTTTCTTTTGATATTCAGGGACGAAGAGGTAAACAGCGTTTTTATTAGCTAAAACAACGTTTTCATTACAGCATCGGCATGCAATCAACCACCACATAAATAGATGTCCAAGCAATATGTTTGCGCAATAGAAGTGGGTTGAAAATTATATTTAGCACATAAACACTTATTTGACACGCTGTTGTTACCTGGGCTATCCCGTCCATCGTACCACTATCCAAGTTTATTTCTCGGACAGTATGCAGCACTTAGACGATTGTTGGCAGGGGAAACTTGGATGACTCGCTTGATAATTTTAGAAATGTATGTCAAACTTTTTTTTTTTTAAGTGAAGAGCGCTGCACACGTGATCACCAACGTTCTTAAAGTGACACGAGGACAACGTCGTGGATGGATAGTCAACCTTTCTATGTCTTCTTCTTCTTCTTCTTCTTCTTCTTCTTCTTCTTCTATGATATCATGGCGGTCCGCAAACAATCGTTTAAGTGCATGCCACCACCTACTGTGCTGGAATGTACGATCAATCATGATCAATTCTGTACTACCATGAAAATAACATTCAAAACCAAATAATTCCCTAACTTCTACCACATATTTTATTTCCTTTACACTGAGCAGCTACAGTGTAGCATCCTCTCTGTATCTTTGGCATTTAAAACACCGCAGTGCATATGGGACAACTTCTCAAGCATTGAAACTAAGGAATCCTGTCTGTACTTTTCCCAACAAGACTTTCTCAAACCTCAGCATCACCTGATAAGCTTTCACTTCTTTGACCCTCTTTCCTACTGATCAACCTTTTGGCCTCAATCACTCTGCCTCCCGTCACATTGTCTTTAATATCATCTGTGGCCATAGATATTGGGACCCCAGTGATGACTCCCCTTAACCTAGCATAAGCACCAGGGACATGGCTTTTAATCTTCTTCCCATTACGTTTTTCCATTTTCTGAATCTTCCCTTGCTGAGCCTGGCTACCACACAATATTAACAATCTCCGACGAACCGAGCTTCACTTCACCTACCTCTTTCTCTACAGCATTAGTCAGTCAGATAGGGGTGTAAGTGAGGCCCTGTGGTCTCATCAAACACTATCACCACTTTCCACTGCAACGCATCACTACTCTTGCTTCCTACCTTGGTCCTTTTTATGCTTTCTATACTAGACGCTCCACTGCTTTCTGTATCATCATCCTGTGTCTTTCCACTACCGACCATTCCGGTCCTTGACCCTCATCCTCCCGCTCCATACCATCAGAACTGACAGCCATATTGTTTGCATTCCAGCACAGCTGTTGCTTCACCAACTTTTTCTCCACATCCTCCATTTTGTCCACACTACTCGCCTTTCATTTCCCATGATCCTCTAACTATGTATCAACTCCACACCCTTCACCAATCAAGGAACCTCATGAAAACAACTTGACCACCCACGGGACAGTGCTGCCCTTCCATCCGCGCTGCAGCCCACCCCACGACCACCTTTCTATGTCACCTTTTAATTTCACTTTTCTATTTCTGTGAAGGCTGATTTTGGGCCCAGTTATCCCTCTAGATTTGTCTCTTCTCTCTCTGTATCTTTTCATCGCCTTCTGTAAACAATCAAAGTAACAATCAATGTAAAATATATATAAAATATTACGTACAATCACAAATTAATCGTGAATAATGATGAGTGAAAAAGTTACAGAGGCATACCCCTAAAAAAATGCTAACCTCTCCTGTTATTCATAATGGTGAGAAAAATAATAAATAAATAAAAATAAGTCCGCATATTTTAGGGACATAATCTTTGTGCATCTGTAACTTTCTCACTCATCATTCATTCACGATTATCCATAATCATGGTAGCATACACATAGAAGTGTTCAGAAACATATTATATTCTCATTTACAATAAAAGTGACTGCAAAATGACACAATACATTATTTACTATTCATTTCTATTGGGCACAACATAATCCGAAACACAACCAAAACAAACGAGTTTGTAGTCACAAGCTTGATGTAGCCATTACGTGCTATGAATATTGGACCAAATAGACGATCCGATCCAAACATTTGACTAAATATAATACGCTATAAGTGAATTTGTCCAAATACTTATGACACCTTCAAATGTGGTGGACTAGATTTTACATTTGACATTTTTAGTCATTTAGCAGACGCTCTAATCCAGAGCGATTTACAGTTAGTGAGTGCATACATTTTTCATACTGATACACAAAGTGCATTAATTTCTAAACGGTAAAAAGGCGAAACCCTCAAATAAACGGTGATATTCTGTACTGTCGCCTCATTATTATTATTATCTCAAATCCAAAATGCTGGAGTAGAGAGCCAAATTAAACGTTATAGCTTCACTATCCAAATAAATACGTATGGGAGTGTATGTTAAAGACAGATGCATGACATAGCTTTATTTAAAGGTTCATAACATTGATTTGTATGTCCTCTGTTGAACAAGTAGAGGAACTTCAGAGATGTCCTTCCTTTCTCTAATCTCTGTCAATTAATTCACTGGTTTCTCTCTGAACACGGAAGCCTAGTCCTGTAGCCCATTTAATTTAATTTTTTAACCTTTATTTAACTAGGCAAGTCAGTTAAGAACAAATTCTGACGGCCTACACCGGCCAAACCCGGACGACGCTGGGCCAATTGTGCGCCGCCCTATGGGAATCATTGCCGGTTGTGATACAGCCTGGAATCGAACCAGGGGGTCTGTAGTGACGCCTCAAGCACTGAGATGCAGTGCCTTAGACTGCTGCGCCACTCGGGAGCCCATCAAGTGGCCTGGACCTGGAACCACCAGACGTTAATGTTATAAAGGCTCCAGTGACAGTTTTCTCCGTATCGTTGTGGCACATCTCCAAGAAGGAATAAGACTTTGTTTGTTCTCCAGCAGTTGATAGTTGACTGGGCGTCCATGCTGGGGCCAGAGGGGAGGGGTGTCCTGTGCGTTGTACAGTTCTGTCTACGGCCCAAATGAATCCCTACTCCCTACAGAGTGCACTTGGCACAGCGGTTTCGGTCCACTCTAAAGATCGTCGCGAGCCTCAGTCGCCGGCCTCGTCAGACCGGTTGGCTATATATATATGTTTTCTCCAGTGAATCTGTATATGTAACCAGTGACCACTGGGGCGTGGCTGGTGTTGTGGTTTAGGAAGAGAAAGGAACGTGTGTACAACAGCTCACCGCACTGTTTGGATTGACGTGGCCAATGTTTAGACAACAGGTCACACACAGTCAGGCTGTTTCACGGTTAGCAGTCAGGCTGTTGTAGGGTTAGCAGTCAGGCTGTTTTAGGGTTAGCAGTCAGGCTGTTTTAGGGTTAGCAGTCAGGCTGTTTCACGGTTAGCAGTCAGGCTGTTGTAGGGTTAGCAGTCAGGCTGTTTTAGGGTTAGCAGTCAGGCTGTTTCACGGTTAGCAGTCAGGCTGTTGCAGGGTTAGCAGTCAGGCTGTTTTAGGGTTAGCAGTCAGGCTGTTTCACGGTTAGCAGTCAGGCTGTTTTAGGGTTAGCAGTCAGGCTGTTGTAGGGTTAGCAGTCAGGCTGTTGTAGGGTTAGCAGTCAGGCTGTTGCAGGGTTAGCAGTAAGGCTGTTGTAGGGTTAGCAGTCAGGCTGTTGTAGGGTTAGCAGACAGGCTGTTGTAGGGTTAGCAGACAGGCTGTTGTCAGGCTGTTGTAGGGTTAGCAGTCAGGCTGTTGCAGGGTTAGCAGTAAGGCTGTTGTAGGGTTAGCAGTCAGGCTGTTGTAGGGTTAGCAGACAGGCTGTTGTCAGGCTGTTGTAGGGTTAGCAGACAGGCTGTTGCAGGGTTAGCAGTCAGGCTGTTGCAGGGTTAGCAGACAGGCTGTTGTAGGGTTAGCAGTCAGGCTGTTGTAGGGTTAGCAGTCAGGCTGTTGTAGGGTTAGCAGTCAGGCTGTTGTAGGGTTAGCAGTCAGGCTGTTGTAGGGTTAGCAGTCAGGCTGTTGTATGGTTAGCAGACAGGCTGTTGTAGGGTTAGCAGTCAGGCTGTTGCAGGGTTAGCAGACAGGCTGTTGTCAGGCTGTTGTAGGGTTAGCAGTCGGGCTGTTGCAGGGTTAGCAGTCAGGCTGTTGTAGCGTTAGCAGTCAGGCTGTTGTAGGGTTAGCAGTCAGGCTGTTGTAGGGTTAGCAGTCAGGCTGTTGTAGGGTTAGCAGTCAGGCTGTTGCAGGGTTAGCAGTCAGGCTGTTGCAGGGTTAGCAGTCAGGCTGTTGTATGGTATTGGGGATTTATTATTCTCCTAAATTGATGGGATGACTAATTTAGAAAGAATGCAGTCTTGACTGGGCTAATGTAGGCTGTGACACCTGGCAAGGCTGTGATTGATGTGAAGAGCTGTTTTAGGGGTTAAAATAAGATAAGGATTGTGTCTTCAAATGCTAGACTATAATAGTTATTTGTGATCTGTGAGCCTTCCTTTGACTAGGAATGATGTCTAAGGGAGCTGGCTCTTCTCACTATGATAGGTTGTTATGATAATCTTGTGCCTGGCTGAAGTGTGCAACAAATGGCGCCGAGGAGATGAGAGCAACCCCTGAACCAACGGATTGGCTGAGAAAGTTTAAACCACGCTCAAGTCTTTACTCTAATTGGCCAGCAGAGAAGTGGGAAGTTCCCTCTGTCAGAGTATTTGGGTATTGTTTCTGGAACAATGTGTTAGTTGTCTGGGGTGTTCTGCGAGACATCTCAGCGAGCCCGTATATACGAAACATCATATTTACCATTGAAGGTTTTTTGCATTAATTAAAATAACTAGTATACCTTAGAAGTCGTGTTGACCTCTTTTGTTCCTGATACCAGATTTGAATTAACGCGACTTTGACAATGGTTAGCAGTCAGGCTGTTGTCAGGCTGTTGTATGGTTAGCAGTCAGGCTGTTGTAGGGTTAGCAGTCAGGCTGTTGTAGGGTTAGCAGTCAGGCTGTTGTAGGGTTAGCAGTCAGGCTGTTTCACGGTTAGCAGACAGGCTGTTGTAGGGTTAGCAGACAGGCTGTTGTAGGGTTAGCAGTCAGGCTGTTGTAGGGTTAGCAGTCAGGCTGTTGTAGGGTTAGCAGTCAGGCTGTTGTAGGGTTAGCAGTCAGGCTGTTTCACGGTTAGCAGACAGGCTGTTTCACGGTTAGCAGACAGGCTGTTGCAGGGTTAGCAGGGCATCTTACATCTGGTCTAAAGATATTCAAACTGTTTCAGTAAAGCTGGCTCATATTGTTTGTTTACCATGTTACTGTCCTTCTGTCTCTAGTTCTGAAACTATCTTCACCACCAAATGTTAAATAGTGGGCTTGAATATGGTATCAAGAGTCCAAAAATAATGTGGGAAATTACACTGAATCTATGGCTGGGGGTTGTGTGGATAATCACTGACCACCGTGGTTGGTATTGTGTTACATGGACGTGGTTGGTGTTGTGTTGCATGGACGTGGTTGGTATTGTGTTACATGGACATGGTTGGTGTTGTGTTACATGGACGTGGTTGGTATTGTGTTACATGGACGTGGTTGGTGTTGTGTTGCATGGACGTGGTTGGTATTGTGTTACATGGACGTGGTTGGTATTGTGTTACATGGACGTGGTTGGTATTGTGTTACATGGACGTGGTTGGTATTGTGTTACATGGACGTGGTTGGTATTGTGTTACATGGACGTGGTTGGTATTGTGTTAAATGGACGTGGTTGGTATTGTGTTACATGGACGTGGTTGGTATTGTGTTAAATGGACATGGTTGGTATTGTGTTGCATGGTGTTATGAAGAAAAAGGAGAAAAGTGGTTCCTCACAAAACTGTTCAGATGTGGCAACAGGTCACAGTCATGCTCAATGTTCCACTGCCTGGGCTAGGTGTCGGTGAAGGTCACGTGGTCGTGGTGGGAGACTCCCTCCAGGCAGTCCTTTTTCTCCAACACCACATGATCTCCAGTCATGGGTTCACAAAATCCCCCTGGCACTAGGGCTCTCCCATCACATGAACACATTTAAAATCTTATCAGGAAACAAAATCTGTTTCTGACTCACTCCTTCTCGTAAAATGAATTAAATCTCATTTGAGGTTGTGTACGGCGAACAAATAACACATTATGTGAGTTAAACAGACAGACAGGCAGGCAGGCAGGCAGGGAGACAGACAGACAGACAGACAGACAGACAGACAGACAGACAGACAGGCAGGGAGACAGACAGACAGACGGGCAGGCAGACAGACGGGCAGGCAGACAGACGGGCAGGCAGACAGACAGGCAGACAGGCAGGCAGACAGACATACAGACAGGGCAGGCCTGTTTGCTGTTTACTGAGGGTTTATTCAAGCTGAGTATCTCTGACCTGGAGCCTGCAGCCTCACAACACATTGCTTGTCCAGATGTTCATCCTCTCACACACTGTCACTCATCATGCAATGGGCTCTATGGAAAATGCTATGCATTTTTTATTTGTGGAAGGCACGTGCCACACGTGTGTTTGTGGTTTAATACGCCAACCTATTACGAGTTTGATAAGGGGATATGATACAACACTTTTTCTTGGTTGTTGTTGACAACCTTGGCAATTCATGTAGGCTATGTGACTACTTTCACTTGGTTTGGTTTGGCAAAATCAAAGGCAGGGATATTAACATGACCTTTAGACTTTTTTCCTTTTTTATTTTCCTTTTTAACCATTATTTTTAATTCATTTATTGATGTCTGCCCCCCCCCCCCTCCCCATACTACCCACTGATCCAACATGATCACGTGATTTTCTGGATTTTTTTTTCTCAATTTGTCTGTCATAGTTGACGTGTACCTATGATGAAAATTACAGGCCTCTCTCATCTTTTTAAGTGGGAGAACTTGCACAATTGGTGGCTGACTAAATACTTTTTTTCCCCCACTGTACACCTGATATCTACAGAGGCTGCCACAACTAGGCTTGTGTTTTGGACAAAGGATTTTTCTCAAATGTTATACATTAGGTAGGCCCTATACATGTTTACATGTTCTGCATGCTTTTAAACATGTATACCTATTCATGTATATTTCCTTTGATAATTGTACATATTCTAAATCATACATTTTTATTTTTATTTATTTTTCTTGTTTTTTTTTAGGGTGTAGATCAGCTTTAATATTGCAGATACAGTTGAAGTCGGAAGTTTACGTACACTTAGGTTGGAGTCATTAAAACTCGTTTTTCAACCACTCCACAAATTTCTTGTTAACAAACTATAGTTTTGGCAAGTCGGTTAGGACATCTAATTTGTGCATGACCCAATACATTTTTCCAACAATTGTTTACAGACAGATTATTTCACTTATAATTCACTGTATCACAATTCCAGTGGGTCAGAAGTTTACATACACTAAGTTGACTGTGCCTTTAAACAGCTTGGATAATTCCAGAAGGTACCACGTTCATCTGTACAAACAATAGTACGCAAGTATAAACACCATGGGACCACGTGTTGTGGAAAATAACCACCATACTTTATTACAAATAAGGTCTTACAGAGTTTTTGTTGCATCAAGAAATGACTTTATTAAAGTTTTCAACAAAGCCGATACCCGTCTGCAGAGGGGCACCCCTTCTTAAGGTCTTCCTCCATCTTATATAGTCCTCTTCAGTTTTCCCGCTCTTTTATTGCTCCGCCCACTTCCTTTGTCCCTGAGGACGGCTGAACTATTACTCCAACCAATCACCCGCTCCCCTGTACCTCACCCCCTCAAGCTGTAATCAATCAAGAAGATACCAAGGAGACAAAGGTCTATCCCAAACTCTATTCAACCCTGGTGCCGCTCCCTTCACTGTGTTTGAAGAGAGAGACAAAAGGCAGCCATGGATTCAAGGAAGAGAAAGCACTTTGACCCTAGGGCAGTTTTCCTCTCTACTCCCCCACACACACAGTGAAATGACCCAATAAAATTCCTAGCCCAGTAACAAACAATTCTAACTCAATGTTTGTGATTAACCCAGTTCTATCTTCTAATTTATTAAATAATATACATCATATCCCTCCTAATGGGATTACTAATCCCATAAATTTACAAAAGTATATCATGTTTATGCTATCAATCACAATCTTTGCATTCAAGGTTATACTCATAATAAAAATATCACTATTTCTACTCAAAATAATTCCAACATAAGTGTTAGTCTCCTAACACATTAAAACTAACGTAGCATTGTTTTAACCATACTACCTAGGACATGTTTAAGAATAGTGTCAACATCTTTAACTCACATATCTTCAATCAGATCAATCAGTCAGCTTACAATTCATAATCATACTCAAATTAATTACCCAAAACAAAATTAGAATGACAATTCTTAGTCAGTCACCTTGGTTCCATCATTCAAAGTTAAAACTCTCACCTTGGCACATATTGACACTAACCGAATGTACCTTTATATTATCCATAATATTAGCATTACCTTCCTCATAACGAGAATTACAACAGATCAGTATCTTAATGCATTCCTAGTCTAAATTACTTAACCCAAATATCTTAACCCAATTCCATTCGTTATTCAAGGATTGCTCTCCTTCAAGACTAACTCTCCCACTTCATCTTTGTCCTATTTGGGATGATATATAGGATTAATGCCAAATTATATACTTCTTTACAATTGCTTATTATAATGAACCCCTAATTCAGCATGCTTCCAAGATTGATAGTGTGGATGATCAGATCACACTATAAAGCCAGGATAGATTGCAGAGGTCATTGAAATCATTCAATTAATTGTTCCATCAAATAGTATACTACTCATTAACAACCGTCAAAACATTTAATAAATGTTGTATCCCAAGTGTACAGCATGTCTTTAGTACTGCTCTTTTCAAAATAAATCACACGTATTTACTTATCCCTCAGTAAATAAAAGCCCAAATTACATGTGTTTGCCCCTTTAAGATATTTCACTTCCATCCCGTGAAAGAACCCAAAATACAAATACAAATCCTATACAGCTAACATTTCATACTAAGTGGTTTGTTTGTGGTTATTTGAACACCATATAGTAAAACAATAAACAAACAAAAAAATGGCCAGGCCTTATTTATAATCTCAGCAAATATTTTTAAGAAAAGAGAATCACTCCCCCCTTTTTCCTGGAAGAAAAAGTACACATTTAGTTAGTTTCCATTTTGATACCTCTTAATCAGTCCACACAATCTAAATTCGAAATTCTCACTCTCTTGCCACATCTCCTGATCCCTCCTTTCAGACAACCCTCAAGAACATCACTTGTGACTGCTCCCTTCTCCGGTGAATTCCACAAACTAGTGCACATAAAACGAAATTAAATCCCATATGATTGAAACCCCTAGGCTTTTCCTTAGCCGCACTGCTACCACTCAATCATCCCCAACATGCTTCGTGACGTCGAAAACTCAAATATGCTATCTCTTGCCTCGTTGGTTGTACTTTCCCACATGCCCTGTGGCCCCCCTCCTATAAAATCATTTACTAATGTGATGATGGTTTCTCCCATTAGCGTCATCGTCATTCGACGCCCATAACACTTTACTACAAGCCATAACACACAAATTCTACCCCTCTAGCGATTGTTTAAACGCAGCGTGATACACCATTTGACTATTTGTAACCCTCATTCGCGCTGTCACCCATACATACTGTCAATTTACATTTCACCTTTCAGAATCCATTATCTTTGACCCTCGGAAGGATTCTTTAACCCCACTGAATGTAATACTTTTCCCTCTCACAAATACAGTCAATTCCTCAGTGATATTTGATCCCAAGTATCTATTAAAATGTTGTTTGAGACTTGGTCTCCTACATCTCCCTCATCATTCACACTGTAGGGGATTTCCATCAATCCGTGAAGAAAGACTCCCAATCAAGACACATCAGACATTTTAATGTTTCATTAAGTGGAATACACCTATAACATAACAAACCCATAACCACTTTCCAGTATACTAATCATTTCAATTTGCTGCCTTGATTTTAGTAAAAATATAAATTGTTGTGTAATCAATCCAGAACCTACAAAAAGTTAGTCCTGTCCTCTAGTCCAAAATAAATGCTTGTCTAGCTACCCTGATGTGGTCCTCCCCATGAGTTCTAAGACTGCTGCCATTCATCTTAGCTGGTGCCATTTCTTTGCCAATTTCCATGTTGTGGTTGCCTAGGAACCCACGGCTTGGTAGGACAATCCCTTCTCATATGTCCTAATTGATTGCACCCCCAGCAGACACCTGGTCTTCTTGGTCCACCACTCTGGTGTGTTTGATGCTGTGGTTGGTACCATTGATTCTTGGGTCCATTTTCATTATTCTTGTTTAGCCACGGCCCAGGGGATTGTTGTGTGTACACATTCACTACTGGTAAGACAGGAGCTCTTTGGCCTTGCTGCTGAGGCAGTGGTTGTTGACCTCCCTGGATGACAGGTGCCATGGCACCCTCCTCCGGCGGGACCAGAGTAATCATTGGAGTGGCGCAGTGGTCCAAGGCACTGCATCGCAGTGCTAGCTGTGCCACTAGAGATCCTGGTTCAAATCCAGGCTCTGTCGTAGCCGGCCGCGACCGGGAGACCCATGGGGCGGCGCACAATTGGCCCAGCGTCGTCCAGGGTAGGGGAGGGAATGGCCGGCAGGGGATGTTGGTAGAGCATGGCGTTTGCAACGCCAGGGTTGTGGGTTCGATTCCCACGGGGGGGGGCCAGTATGAAAAAATAAAAAAATATAATGTATGCACTCACTAACTGTAAGTCGCTCTGGATAAGAGCGTCTGCTAAATGACTAAAATGTAATGTAAAATGTGTTCTCTTTTTGTCCTTTCTTGTCAGCTCTTCCAGCTCTTCCAGCTGCATTTGTGTCAGTTTTCTTTGAATGTCTCTCCCTTGCTCTGTCAGTTTCTGTTCCTCCTTCCTGTATTTCTCCACTGCGTGGATAACATGGTCGCAGAACTCCTTGTGTGACTTTGCCGTTAGTCTCACCACATCTTCTAGTCTGCTTCTGACAGGCGTTGGTATTCCTTCCATCAGTGATGTCCTAAACAGTGTTGTCATCAGTGGATCCCCCTCCGGATCCCTTTCTGTTTCTTGTCGTCACCTCTTGAGCTGGTCCTCCAGATAACCTGCCGGGTTTTCTTTATCCCCCAATGGCTCCCCTCTTAGTGCGTTAGGGTCTATTTTGGCTGGATACTCTATTCTCAGAGTGTGCCACAGTCCTGGCCTATACTTGTCAAAGGCCACTCCATCCAGTATCGTTCTCCGCACTGCCGGTATGAGGCCATCCGCCTGCATCAAGTTCTCCATTTTGGCCACTCCCACCACCCTGGCCAGCAATGCCTTCAGGTCTCCCACCGCCAGTAGCTTCCCCATCGTTTGTTCTTCAAAATGTTCTAATCCATTTCCCTGCTCCTTCATGCAGGTTAGGCAGTCTAGTCACCAGACCTTCCACGTCCTGCGATCCCCAGGGCACATAGTGAACCTGTGTCCCCTTTACCAAAATGGGACATTGAGCTTCATATTTTTCTGGCTTTTTTATTGTCCTTTTGTTTCTTAAATTTGCTTTTTTCCAGATGAGCGTATTGTGCCTTACCTAATTCTGTGACTATAGGTTTGCCTCCCGTGGCTCCTTGCTCTGATGGTCGTCCCTCTGTCTCACTCTGTCCTTGATCAGAGTCAGCATACTGTCTAAGTTCTTCACCTTCCTCATCATTTGTATTTCCCCCCATCTCTTTGCCCATCATACTCTTGTTCATCTGTCCCTCGGTCCTCCATAACAGTCTATATCTAAATGTGATTTGTCTCCTCTTCTAGGTGTGGAAACCTGTTGTTTCCCCTTTTCTTCTTCTTCTGTCTCTATATTCCCTGTTATTGAGACTACACCTGTAACCTGTGAATACTACCCCCCTTCTGCGTATGGTGGTGGTGTAGTTGAACCAGCTGTTTTTTGGTTCACTCTCTCTCTCTCTCTCTCTCTCTCTCTCTCTCTCTCTCTCTCTCTCTCTCTCTCTCTCTCTCTCTCTCTCTCTCTCTCTCCTCGCCTTTTTTGGTTCACTCCCTCTCTCTTCTAATTTTCTTGTTATTCTTATTCATTCTTACATCAAATGTTCCCTCCTTTGGCCATTCAGTTACAATTTTCCTGGTCCTTTTTTCCCCATTTGTCAGAGATATTACCAATATTACTATTTTCTGGGAACCTTCTCTTCATGATTGCTACTGGTGTTCCTGCCATCTCTACTTCTTGTGTGGTCTGATGTCTATATTAGGGAGTAAGGTAAATTATTCCTGTTGTCTTTCTCAGCTAAACGTTTTATATCCCTCAGTTAATGGTATTTTTCTCCCTAATATATCTTCATACTCTTCTTCTTTCCTTAAATGAGATTGTATCCCTTGCCTTTCCTTTACTATCCTTCTATCATTACTGGATCAATGACACTTGTAATAACTATTTCGCATTAAATTGTGCCTTTTTCTGATAATGTTATAATTGTAGCCTATTGCATTACTTCAGTTTAAAATATAAGTTTGTTTATTCAACAAATCTAGAACCCACTATAAGTTGGTGCTATTCCCTCAGCACAATAGCCAAAGCTACTTGCATCCCCTGGTTCACGTAACGAAAATAAATTATCGTTCTAGAATTCACCAACTATTTGCATACACCACTGGTGTTAAGCAACCTATCGAATAAAGTAATAACAATTAGAATTTGTCAAAGAACTGTCTTCCAGTCAAGTATTTAGACCTCTACTTGAAATCTTACAGCTCAATTCGTACTAGCTGGACTGTCTCTATTTTACCCGCGAACCAGAGCCATAAATTATTTTCCTTTGTTACCAATCCAAACCATTACCACAGCCAGCCCGCTATTCAATTTCTGTAACCGTCCTTTCTGATTACGCTCTAATTAGTAAAACAACACTGGCTATAATTTACAAGCATACATTTAATTCACATCCATATTAAATGTTATTCTCAGTAGCTTTCAAATTATCAAATCATTCGGGCGGCGGGTAGCCTAGTGGTCAAGAGCGCCGTGCCAGCAACGGAAAAGTCACCGGTTCTAATCCCCGACCAGGCAAAAAATCTGTTGATGTGCCCCCGAGCAAGGCACCCAACCCTAACCGCTCCTGTAAATCGCTCTGGATAAGAGCGTCTGCCAACTGACGCAAATTTAATTAGGCACCACAGAAAATAACTATCTGTCTCCTATTCCGGTTGAATACCGGAGTCGTTCAATTTGAAATCAGCCAGCTGCTAAATCGTTCAGTCTTATAACACAAAATGAACATTGACTGTACTATCAATCTAAGCAACCCATAAACGTAATTGGAAAATCTAACGCAGAATCTATGCTTTATCTGAATGACAAGTAAATCCTCCGTTATTCTAATTCTAAATGGTCCGTATTTTTAGTATCTGGCACATACCACATTTATCACAAAATAGCTTTGAAGGACACAGATCTCACACGCTCAACGTAAATACCTTAGCAGCAAACGAGTCAAACCCACATTCACTGATTTGAAAACAGATATAACGACTTAACCAAATTAATTATATTTCCCCCCTAATATACTAAAATTCCTTGACTATATCACCTCTGCTTCTGGAATGATAGATAACTATTATAATGCTTAAAACCTTTTCTACCACCCGCTCTATGCACTGTCTCTCACCCCCCACGTACGTCTATGTGTTTGGGCGCTCAAGCCAGCACTTATATATTATTCCACTTTTATCCACTCTCCATTAATCAATTACCCACACATAACATACATCATTTTACATTTACATTTTAGTCATTTAGCAGACGCTCTTATCCAGAGCGACTTACAGGAGCAATTAGGGTTAAGTGCCTTGCTCAAGGGCACATCGACAGATTTTTCACCTAGTCGGCTTGGGGATTAGAACCAGCGACCTTTCGGTTACTGGCACAACGCTCTTAACCACTAAGCTACCATATGTCAATATTATTCATCATCCACCGCATTCGTATTTCTAATGATTCTTTATCGCCACACGCTCTATAACATTATCATTCTTTATCTCTTCATCATACCACATCCACACAACGTTGTTCTCAAACACGCTTCATCACTATTTGCATAACCTACCGGAATATTCCTTTACTATGGTCAATTTCACCATAATCCTATATCCCTTCTAACTTTCCCAACTTTAATTAACCCCTAAAAGCTTGAACGAAATTCAATGTGTCGACGTCATATGATCACCCCCGTACACGTGACCTGTTCCTCCAACAGGATCTCTCTCTCTCTCCTTTACGTTAGTAAATGAATATCCACGTACTATTAATTATTCTCTCCCTAATGCAAGATTGGGCTTTCCCTTTCTCCACCAGCCTTAGAAGCTTCAAACGACCTAAAATATAGTCCCTTTCCTTACACTTTCTCTACAAAGACAAGGCTATTATTTTCAGGATTTATGTTTGTTGTCCGATCACCCACACAAATAAGCCGCCACTCGTGCTTAAATGAGTCAGACAGAATGACAAGCAGGACGAACAATAGTGTCAGACGATTGAACGAAGGTGACCAAATGACAACTTAATCACAATTAAATGAACCACAGCTGCTCAAACAAATTATTCCCCCGCACAAGATGAGCAGACCTACTCTATCTTATTATTTCTCTATTCTTTGAAGCCCTGGTGGCTGTTCACAACCGTGTACCTACTCAGGATGCCCGGCGTTACTTCCAATTTATGGCGTCACCTTCTCAGGATGACCTACTTAATTTTAGCTGTCTAATTTGTGCATTACCTCAATCAGGATAATGCACACCTACCTGAGCAGTCCTCTAACGATGAACTCCAAGTTAGAGCGGTACCGTAGGCCCTCTCAGTCTTATGTACAACTCTTGGCTAGCCACCTGCTTTTCCAGCCCTCTGGAGTGCTAACTTAGCTCTCCACAGCGGTACCACAGGATTTGACTTATTTACACTTTTCAACAATCACATTGCATGCATGTTTATTCCTCATTCCAACAAAAACTCTGCTTCTTCTGCTAAATCTGGTCCTTTAATTTCTGGAGAGAACCCTTCTGTACCCCACCCTCAGATTCAGCTTGATCGAAACACACAGTTTAAGTAAGAACATAGCTTACCTTTTAAACAGCGGCCACTGAGTCTGTGTGAGTCGCTCAAAACCTCCTCCGATGGCAAAGCACTCAAGGATCTCTATAACCAATCACGTCGCGGTCACCAATTATGTTGTGGAAAATGACCACCATACTTTATTACAAATAAGGTCTTACGGAGTTTTTGTTGCATCAAGAAATTACTTTATTAAAGTTTTCAACAAAGCCGGTACCCGTCTGCAGAGGGGCACCCCTTCTTAAGGTCTTCCTCCATCTTATATAGTCCTCTTCAGTTTTCCCGCTCTTTTATTGCTCCGCCCACTTCCTTTGTCCCTGAGGACGGCTGAACTATCACTCCAACCAATCACCCGCTCCCCTGTACCTCACCCCCTCAAGCTGTAATCAATCAAGGAGTTACCAAGGAGACAAAGGTCTAGCCCAAACTCTATTCAACCCTGGTGCTGCTCCCTTCACTGTGTTTGAAGAGGGAGACAAAAGGCAGCCATGGATTCAAGTAAGAGAAAGCACTTTGACCCTAGGGCAGTTTTCCTCTCTACTCCCCCACACACACAGTGAAATGCCCCAATAACACGTAAGCTCTCGGATTTTCTTGTTGTCCTAGTGGGTCAATCAGAATGTTGTCAGGATGCACATTTGTTGGAAACGTATCTCTCAGTGCTCTCCACAGCCGATTTCTACTTGCAGCCAACAATTCAGGGTCGTTCACTGCAGTCCCCACATATCTATGAAGTCCAGCTCTCTGAAAAATTTCTTCCATGCCTGGAATCCCAAGGAGATTAGCCAAAAGTCTCTTAATGTCTCCTATGGCAGACTGTGTTCCCACCCTAATTTCTTCCAACTTTGAAATCCAAGGATATGCTCCATCTTGAAGAGTAGGCAGCTTCTCAAGTATATCTGACATATCGGTATTCTGCAAAGGCTTATATTCTAGGTTTTGTCCTCGAATGATCACCGGCATAATTTTCTTACTAGTGCCCTCTTTTCTTGGCCTCAATGTATATTTATTCTCAGATTCTTGGGATTCTTTTCTCAGCAGCTTCTTTTTCTTTATCTTCAGCTTCTGGAGTTGTTCCTCCAGTTTTTATACTTCTTCTAAACTAGTCACTTTATCCAGGCATGAGACACATCGGTCTATATCTCTTTCTATTTCTTCTGTGCTAGTCATTGTAGGATAAAATCCTCTTGAATATGAAGCACCTTTAATCTCCAAATCTTCATCGTTGTCTCCATCTTCATTTTCATCAGGACTCGAATCACTTGTATTCTTCTTCTTCCAACTTCCATCACCCCTTCTTTCCGCTCTGGCCAACCTCTGTCTGATGACAGGGTCATATCCACCCATGATCTCTTCTGAATCACTCTGATCATCATCATCGTCATCATCATCATCATAAAGTTCCATCCTCCTGAACCTCGCTCTACCCTTAGTTTCCAGACATCTCGTTTTCTTCCTGCTTTTGGAGTTTGGATTCATCTTTATGGTCGTTTCTGCTTGTCCTCTCTCTATTATTTGTTCATCTTCATCTCTGATGCAATAGTCACCCTCCTGAATGATCACTGGAAGCTGAGGATAAACGTCCTTAAACTTGGCTTCTTTCTCATAAGGTGGGGGTGTTTTTGCTGAATCCATATATGAGAAAGGTGTATTGACTTCTGCCATTAGTTTTTCTTTCACCTTCACCTCTTTTGCCATTTCTCTGTACCTCTGTCTCTCTTATCTTTTGTATCTTTTATCAGTTTTTGTCCTTCATTTTCAAACAGCTTAAGAACACCCAGCTCTCTTTGTCTTTTTTCTTTACGTAGTTTTCCTTTCTTCCCCTTCTTTTGATCTGCCTTATACGTGGATACAAGCACTTGCATTATCTTGATGACGTCTGGGTTAAGAGTCCCTTCCACTGGCCATGGTTGTTCAATGTCAGGCCAACGTTTATTCCATTTTTCAGATAATTTTGCTATACCATTAACTAGAGGATTACTATTCTGTACTACATCAAGAGGAGTAATTGCTTTTGTAGTTTTGATGTCCCTTTTCCCCATTGTAATGACTCTGTTATGTGTGTCCCTCTTTTTTATTTATTTTTATTTTATTTATTATATATTATTATTATTTTTTTTTTTTATATATATTTTAAATTTTTGTTATTTATTTTTAAATGTTTTATTATTTTATTATTTAATCAGAATTTTTCTTATTTATCAAAAACATTTTATTATTTTTTTAAATGAAAAATAATTAATCAATTAATCAAATCAATCAATTAACCAATTAAATCAATCAATCAATCAACTAACTAATTCAATCAATCAATCAACCAATCAAATCAATTTATCAATCAATCAATCCAATCAATCAACTAATCAATCAATACATCAACCAATTAAATCAATCAATCAACCAACTAATCCAATCAATCAATCAACTAACTAAATCAATCAAACAATCAATCAATCCAATCAATCAACTAATCAATCAATATATCAATTTATTTTGTGAATTTTATTTTACCAAATTAATGATTAGTGGCAGTCTTACCACATCCGATCAGGAAAAGTAAAGGAAAGTAGTCAACTTCAGAGCAATCCAAAAATAAAAGACCTGTACCAGCAACACTAGAGCACTCACAACCCAATTGCTTAATAAGCACCTAATTACCTTAATTTTACAGAATAATGTCAATGCTGGATTTCCAACACAACTCTAATCAAAACAAGTCATTCACAAAAACTCTAATGTGCAATTATCAATTACATCAATTCATCAGTCTGTTGCCAAGTTCCTGCGAAATGGTCACAACATGAAATATTCTATGTAGACACAATGTATCAATTATATCCTGTAAGGGAAAGTAGGTTTTGTGGATAAGAACAGTACTGGCCTTGATTGGACTGGGTTGTTGTCGCTGATGTCAGCTGATGTCAGCACCTCCTCTCTCTCTCTCTCTCTGTCTCCTCCTTCTCGTCTCTCATATGACAGAAAGACAAAAGAACAAACAAGAATTTAGTTTTTCTTTTCTTTTCACATTCACGCTAAGAAATAAGCAAACAGCTTAACTCAGGAATATTATAAATAGCTCAATAACATTTTATTTTATTTATTTATTTTATTATTATTATTTTTAATCCGTCAATATATCTCTCATTCACCAACTCAACCGATTATCAACCAAACAGTTTCACAGTCAAGCAACAGTTAATTCAACAAGCAGAACATTTCACTTGTGTGCAAGATTCCCCCTCCCTTTTTTGTCTGTTCTGAGACTGCCTCTCCCAGCAGTTCAGTGCAGGGGAGTGGCACATCTGTTGTACGTAACTCTAAACTCATAAAATCCTACGCGTGCGCAGTTCAGTCACCAATGCGATTTCAGAGTGAAAGGAACAACAGAGTAGACAGACCCGCTGTCACTCCATTCTCTCCTCCCATAGACAAACAATAACACAGCTCACAAACGAACACGGAATACATAGAACATACAACACAAATCCTACTTCCAAGTTTGTTATCTTCACTTATCCTAATCTGCAGATTTATAGTTATGTTGTTATCAATTACAAAACATCTCTATACACTCTTAAAAAAAGTCCTCCCTGTAGGCTCATGATTAGTTAGTAAACGTTCTCTTTTTATAGAGACTCATAAGATTTTTTAACTTATTGTCCTTCCAGGGGGCTCATAGTTTATATAGTTTAAGAATTATAAACGTTTTCACAAACAGAGACTCATAAGACGTTTAACCTTAACTTCGTTGTAGGGGCTTAACTTCTTTCTAGGGGCTTAACTTCTTATGAAAACAAAAATCCCTGTTCTCAACCAAAACATATATATATGTATAAATCTCTAACATAGATCTTATTTTAACATGAGTCGACACACAGCTGGAACTCATCAGGCACGCAGCCACTCTCTCTCTGTTTCACACAAACACACACACACACACACAGGCTCCGTTTTCTCGTACACACAGGATCCGTTTATACAAAGCATGCTTACCGCCGTTCCTATTTTTCCTTTATATTCCTTTGCTAAATTTCTGCTACCTTCAGGTTGTAGACATTCAAAAGAGAGGATTACTTCAGACAAATACTTCGTCAAATAGATTCTGAGCGGTTAACATACAATTGAATATCTTCTACAACCTGCAGTTCCCAGAACTGACTTGAGAGTTAATCTAATAACTATCAAGATTTATGGCCCATCATATTGATCGCCTCGTTTTCAAGGGCTTCCTTAAATTAACGGCGTCCTAAAAGTATACTGTCTTTTATTCCTGGCCTTATTTCTTCATGCTTTTCCTGGACACTCTCTCACACTTTTTCCAAGCCAAAATATGTGTGCCCAGTGTCAATTTCTATAGACACTCCCCCCTGTTTGCGTTGTTCTCAACGCAAACTAATTTAGAAAATTTAGAACGGAATTCCTATCATACAGCAAAAAACCAGCAAAACGCACGCACAAGTAATTTGACGGTACATCTTGAACGCACACACTCTGGACTCACAAAACGGCCAGCGCCCAATGTTAGGGATTAAGCTCACCTTATCTGCCGGCTTCTTGAGCGGGAGTCACTTTGTAGCCCAGGAATGGAATGCAGAGAAAAGATGTATCACGTCCCAAAAAATAAAACAACCTCGTCGCCATTAATGTGGTGTCAAAAAACAAACCTTTGCTGATAATGCCGTGATGATAAGAAGTCCGCCGACACTGTACTTTGTTTATAAAGGTTTATTATAACAAAGAGTTTCAGCGTCAGATTTACAGATACCTACAGATATCTGAAGAACAGCAGGAGCCAATTCTGTAATTCGCTATTCCCTTCTTCCCCCTGTTCAAGACATGGTATTTATATCATATATGACATAGTATGGCGTGATTTTAATACCCAATCCCTGGCCTTTCCACATATCTTCCCATATCCTTTTTTCCAGGAACTTTAGTAATGCTTTCCAGATGTTTCAGCAAACAGAGCCAAGTTTCCTCTATTCCAAGAAACCTCTGTAGCAATGCTTTTCCAAATGCTTTAGCAAAGTAGAGTAAAGTTCATCTATTACACCATTTGCAATGTCAGCACAATCACAGAGCCAAGTTTCCTCTAACACACTTTTTGCAAAGGTCAGCAGAATCACAGACTCTAAGACACTACACCATATATTTTTCAACTGTACTGTGATGTTTTACAAAAGTTCTGAACCCTTCTATTCTCATTGTTTCTACAGATTGTACATTGAAAATAAACATTTTTGCTAAAAGTATTATTATATTATTGATCGATTGACTATGACTTTTCAGATCACCCAGTAGTGCTATCTGCAGGGTTAGCTCCAGGTAAATATTGCAATCCTTTAGCCATTCCTGGACCTGTGTCCAAAAACAAGCTGCAAATGGACAGTACCAAAACAAATGATCTATTGATTCTGTCTCTTTCGCAGCAAAATCTGCAGAGCTGGGAAGATTGTATCCCCCATATAAATAACATTCTATTGGTAGCAAGAATTTTGTATAATAATTTAAATTGAAAAATGCTAAGTTTTTGAATCCGGCGTTCATAAACACTATGCCATGGAATCAGTACGTCAAAAATCTCTTCCCAACTATTTTGCAATCTATATGGGACAGCTGTCAATCCTTTGGTCCTTAAATGAAACTGGTATACTTTTTTATTTATCACAATTTTCTTTAACCAATTATGTTCTTTAATGCCAGGCCGACAGACAAGTTCCTTACTTTTTCCCCCTTCCTCTTTCCTCTTCCATTTTTGCGGTAATGCTGCAATTATTTGGTTGTAATTTTGGGTAGAGCAGACATTTCCATATGTTTTTGTTAGCTGCATGTGCGACATAACTCCACCAATCCTACCTATGATATCATTTACGAAGATTATACCTTTTTATTTTATTTTTTATTTTTTTTTAAATGTTTTTTTAAAAATCAATTAGTATTATTTATATTTGAGTTTAACCACAATATTTGTTGCATTATTTGTTCTGTCGTTTCTGGAGGATTAAATTGAAATTGCAACCAATTTTCTAATCATAAATATTAACAAATATTGATGAAGCTCACTGAAGGGACAAATAATTCCATAATTGAGAGAAATAGGCTAGTAATGGCGTCTTTTTGTAGGCTCCTCCTCCTCCATGGTTCATTGGACAAAGCCTGTGGGGAAACGAATGGTGTTTTTGCAGGGGGTTTTGGATTAATGCCGAAAACAAGGCCTGTGGTAAACACAGGCTTAGAAGATCTTATACATTTTGTTCTATGAGATAATCTTCATCAGCTAACGTAACTTTTGGTGAATTCTGAAACATTTATGTAATTTAAAAAAAGCACATAAATCACCTAAAGGCTTAATCATTCATAAAGGTCATGTTAACTGACTGCTATTATCACAAAGAACAAAACTTATAAGATCTCCTAAGCCTGTGTTAACCTCAGACCTTATATTTAGCATTTATCCTCAAACCCTATTATTTCCCCATTCATTTCCCCCATATGAATGGCTGAACCAACCAGAGGTAACTCATATCTGGTTTTTAGGACTGCAAGCTAGTTTCCACGAAATAGCACAGCCACAAAATATAAATTGGTAACTATATGAAAACAACAATGAGCTTTTTGGTCTTAATTTAAGGTTAGGCATACGGTTAGCAGTGTGGTTAAGGTTAAGTTTAAGTTTAAAATCACATATTAAGAATATAAATTGTAGAAATCATTGTTTAGATTTATGACTTTGTGGCTGTGACAACTAGTGACGACCCTGCACTGGCGAGTAATCCTTAAAACCGGAAATGAGTTACCTCTGGTTCGTTCAGCCATGGGGAAAATGAATGGAGGAAAGAATAGGGTTTTGGATAGACGATGATAAGGTCTGAGGTTAACACAGGTTTAGGAGATTTTACAAGTTTTGTTCTATGAGATATTAGTCAGTTAACATTACCGTATTTTCGACGTTTATCCAAAAACCCTACAAAAACTCCATTCATTTCCCCATAGGCTTTGTCCAACGAACCAGGATGGAGTTAGTGCCAACAAAAATGCACCATTATTATTGCTCTCTATCGGTATATCCATAATCTTTGTCTATAGAATAGCTGTCGTGCCCTCAACCAAGCTTGACAATGCTTTGACCGCTATTAGACGACAGTTGTGTAGTGGGAAGTGCGAATGGGGTCTTAACCAATCAGAAGACTCACTTTCAGTGTCAAACAAAGTAAAATCCAATCACAGCGGGCTATCGGCAAAGGTGTGTAATATCCATCCCATGGACACAAGTTGAAGCATCGTTACATTGTGTTATTTCTGGACAAGGAGTTGCACGGTGGACAATTGGACCTAATGCATCTCGGCAAATTAATGCGTCTGATTTGTTTTTAGCTGGAGACTTCCGACCTTTTTCCGCGCATCCGGACGTAAAACTAGGCGCTGTGGAGACCGCCTCAAATAGGAGTCTATGACTGGTGCAGCGCATACAAAGCCCGAAGTAGGCTACCACTCGCTGTCAGGACTACTGTTTTTGTTGATGTCATCGGTGGCCGTGTTTGAACCGGAGCGACCGTCAATTTATAGTCAGGATTACTAGAATAACAAAATATAGCATACAATAAAAGTGGTGTTTTTGCCGCACAGTGAATATGGGAGTTCTGGCGCACTGTGTTGTTATTTTTATATTCCAGCATTTGACGTCCGCTTATGATTTTAAAGAAGGACTATATAACAACGGACAGTATGAATTTGTGAAAGATCCCAGTTTGAATATCGAAAAGAGATCACCGGATTTAGATTTAGAACAGTTTGACTCTGAATCATCTGACCACATTAGGACCAGGAGAAGTGCGGATCAAGGGGACTGTAAAAGTCTCCAGGGATTCGACACCAAGTTGACTAACAACACCCAAACCGTAAGTTAACCCCGCAGGTCCGGTTAGGTTACACTCACCGATATAATAGGCTAATGTTCTGCAGGCGACACTTTACCTCGACAATTATCCTCATAATAAGAACATGACTACCCCCCCCCTTCTCAAATGACTTGGGTTTTAACATTGCACCTGATCTGTTACGGTTACCATTCAACTAACCACATATCATAATCTATTCTCCAGTTTTGTGCAACACTTCTTGCATGAGATCAATTTTTCATGTTTGACTCACTCAACTGTGGTCAAGCCAGCCCTTACTTTGAAACTGTAGTAAAAGTGCAGTAACTGCAGTCTACTGTGGTATTTTGGACGCATTTGCTGCATACTGCAGATATACTGCACTTTGACTGCAATATTTTTTTCGTGTGGATCCATAATAAATACAAATACAAATCAAGATAAATGTTTATTTGTAACATGCTTCCTAGACAAGTGTAGACTAACAGTGAAACACTTACCCTTTCCCCCCCTTAATTTACAGATCCTTTTCCGACAATGCAGGCTTGACACAAGTAGGCTACTGGAGTTAAACATTACTTCAACCCCATAACGAGCAGGACTATGGGTTATAATCTTCAGTTTAGCATCTCTGGAGATAATTGTTTAAGGGTGCCTGTAAATCATTTATCAAGTTTAATCTTAAGTGAGTTTAGCATACAGTTTGTCTTCTGTAATACAGTATAGAAATACAAAGAGCAGTTTAAATGTTTTATCCTGCCCAGTGCCTTACTGCATTGAGGCCATTCTGTAGTCTCTAGTCTGGTGTAAACATATACTTATGTGTCTCCAGTTACTCCTGTCTCTCAACTGTTCCCTCTCTAATGGGAATGAGTCTGAGCTATATTTCCCCATAGGAATGATGCTGCTGTACTTCATACTGGGCCTGGCATAGCTACCTTGTTTTCACATTGCATAAAACTAGCATTCTTTATCTATGTAAGCTATAGAGAATAGGTGTAACCCAGTGTACGTTTGATGGTATGATGGTGGTGTACTTCATACTAGGAATGACCTAACTCTAGACTATGCCAGGCCTAGATGGTCAAATATCCTGTGTAGTCTATGGAGGGCATTTCATATCCTGTGTAGTCTATGGAGGGTATTTCATATCCTGTGTAGTCTATGGAGGGCCTTTCATATCCTGTGTAGTCTATGGAGGGCCTTTCATATCCTGTGTAGTCTATGGAGGGCATTTCATATCCTGTGTAGTCTATGGAGGGCATTTCATATCCTGTGTAGTCTATGGAGGGCATTTCATATCCTGTGTAGTCTATGGAACGTTATTTCATATCCTTTGTAGTCTATGGAGGGCATTTCATATCCTGTGTAGTCTATGGAGGGCATTTCATATCCTGTGTAGTCTATGGAGGGCATTTCATATCCTGTGTAGTCTATGGAGGGCCTTTCATATCCTGTGTAGTCTATGGAGGGCATTTCATATCCTGTGTAGTCTATGGAGGGCATTTCATATCCTGTGTAGTCTATGGAGGGCATTTCATATCCTGTGTAGTCTATGGAGGGCATTTCATATCCTGTGTAGTCTATGGAGGGCATTTCATATCCTGTGTAGTCTATGGAGGGCATTTCATATCCTGTGTAGTCTATGGAACGTTATTTCATATCCTTTGTAGTCTATGGAGGGTATTTAATATCCTGTTTTTCAAGAAAGTACAGGTGTCATCAGGTGTGAGTTTGGTCGTTAAGCATTTAGGTTATCAAATTCACACATGCAAACCTTGTAGTTCATACATTTACATTTTACTCATTTAGCAGACATTTTTCATACTGCCCCCCCCCCCCCCCCGTGGGAATCGAACCCACAACCCTGGCGTTAAGCGGGACTACACTATACTGTAGTTCATACTGTAGTTGAGGCTACGTTGTGTTCACGTTCTGGCTCAGTGTGTCTGGATGGTAAAATAGGCTAACGTGATAGGCTTAGACATATAGGGGAAGGGAGTGTTTTGTTGTTATGTTAATACAGGTACAGATGCTACTGTTTCTGCTTCTGACATTTACAAGAGGCTACTTGGCAGAACTGATGAGAGTTGGGAGTAGGCCCATATTATTCGTTTTTTCGTGACTATACGTTGTAAGACATTTAGACTATGCATTAGGCCTATAGGCAGAACTGATGAGAGTTGGGAGTAGGCCCATATTATTCGTTTTTTCGTGACTATACGTTGTAAGACATTTAGACTATGCATTAGGCCTATGGGCAGAACTGATGAGAATTGGGAGTGTATCATGAACTTGCCACAGACTGTCTTTCTTAACGATGTTGTCCTCAAACACCCTGTAGCCAGCTCTTCCTTAGAGCGTAGTCTAATTTCAGATCACCAGATGTCCTTGAAGCAAGGGCTATATTACTATCTGGCTGTGTTAACACAGGACAAGGGTAGAGCAAATATAACAACATCTTACCCAATGCATCCGTGGTCTACTCGGATAACAGACAGCATACCCACAGACACCTTGTTGATTTTAGTTCGTAGTTCCTGGTAATAATTTGTGTATGTCCTGTTCTTGATTGTCCTTACCCCTGTCCTTCATTTCCTTCTAGCAAGTAGCAACAACTTATAAGATGTGCTTGCTTCTAAATAATACGTTCCTCCTATGTATGAATGTTGTTATTACACATTGGCTACATCATACATAAGGAAGCTTGACATGATTCAGCAGTTGGTAACGCTTATATTTTCTGCATCTGATGAACCACCAGGCCCCTGAGGGAAAAGATCAGGGACACTACATCTTGAACCCTAGTTAACCTCTGACAATGAACAATCAGCTTTATAGTCAGTCCTTGGCAACAAGTTGTAGGTCTCTGAACCAACCGTGAATAGGACTACAGCTATATTTCCAAACAATGACCACCTTACAAATTACGGGCTTCCCAAAACAAAATGCATGAATTCATTGCTATACATACCATATCCTGTTGTCACAGATCTTCTTAGAGTCATGCAGTGATAATGATTTACATAGTTTCAGATCTAATGCCACTAGCCATTCATCCAGCCATTCCAACACCATAGACTTTGCATAGTTTCTCCGTCCCAGACAGACCTTGAACCCAATTCAGGGTTATGGGTAATCTAGAGACTAAATATGTGTCCCAAATGGCCCACTTTTCCATTTTGGCCCTGGTGAAAAGTAGTGAACTTTATAGTGATTAGGGTGCCATTTTGGATTAACTCTAAAGACTGAAGGCAGAATTTCAAGAGGCTCACCTTAAATTCCCCCATAGGTCCAACATACTCCTGTTTGGGTACCGTACAGCATAGTTCCCACTGCAGCTTTAAGCAGACCTGGGTTTAAATACTATTTGAAATATTTCAAATCTATTAAATACTTTGAGAGTTTGCCTGGAGTGCCAGGTGAGCAGGGTTTGTACTTTTGGGACTGGTCTATTGGTTTCATTGCAACAGGCAATCTCAATCAAGCACAGATGAAGTATTTAAAATAATTTCAAATAGTATTTGAACCCAGGTCTGGTTTATAGATGGGGCTGCCCGGATGTGGCCTGGGCCTAATCTATGAATGTCCACATAGAGTAGAGTAACCGCTTGATGAGATTAAGAGTTTAAGTATCTTATTCTGGCTAGCTAGCAGCACCAGCAGCTCCGGTCAGAAATCCAATGCTTTGGTTTAGTTTCCCTGGCACTGTTTCCACATGCTAATGTTTTAGCAGTTGTAGCACAAATCCCATTCAAGTCATTGTAACGATATTAGCATTTTTCACACATCATTTTCAAATCCTCTATAAGTGACTTTGTTGAGCTTCACAATACATTTTAGATACTTTCGGATGATTTGGACAAAAACGCTAATATCGGTACCAGCCAGGACTTGATTGGATTCATGCCACAACTGCTAAAACTTTAGCATGTGGAAACAGTGCCAGGGAAACTAAACCAAAGCATGGATTGCTGTCATACCTTACAGGGTAAGGAAAACAACATGTAATTTTGTAATTTGGATGAACTATCCCTTTAAGTAAGTGCATGTTTGACTCTTCTTCTAAAGAGGATTTGGCAGTTGATTGACAGTTGGGATTGGTTGTACTATAGTGCAGCCTCCTACTGTGAGGATGTTTGGTCCAAGGCCTACTGGTCTGGTCTGGTCTGGTCTGGTCTGGCCTACTGGTCTGGCCTACTGGTCTGGTCTGGTCTGGTCTGGTCTGGCCTACTGGTCTGGCCTACTGGTCTGTCTGGTCTGGTCTGGTCTGGCCTACTGGTCTGGCCTACTGGTCTGTCTGGTCTGGTCTGGTCTGGCCTACTGGTCTGGCCTACTGGTCTGTCTGGTCTGGTCTGGTCTGGCCTACTGGTCTGGTCTGGTCTGGTCTGGCCTACTGGTCTGGTCTGGTCTGGCCTACTGGTCTGGTCTGGTCTGGCCTACTGGTCTGTCTGGTCTGGTCTACTGGTCTGGTCTGGCCTGGTCTGTCTGGTCTGGTCTACTGGTCTGGTCTGGCCTGGCCTACTGGTCTGTCTGGTCTGGTCTACTGGTCTGGTCTGGCCTGGTCTGGTCTGGTCTGGCCTACTGGTCTGGCCTACTGGTCTGGCCTACTGGTCTGGCCTACTGGTCTGTCTGGTCTGGTCTGGCCTACTGGTCTGGTCTGGTCTGGCCTACTGGTCTGTCTGGTCTGGTATGGCCTACTGGTCTGGTCTGGCCTACTGGTCTGTCTGGTCTGGCCTACTGGTCTGGTCTGGCCTACTGGTCTGTCTGGCCTACTGGTCTGTCTGGTCTGGTCTGGTCTGGCCTACTGGTCTGGTCTGGCCTACTGGTCTGTCTGGTCTGGTCTGGCCTACTGGTCGGTCTGGTCTGGCCTACTGGTCTGGTCTGGTCTGGCCTACTGGTCTGGTCTGGCCTTCTGGTCTGGTCTGGTCTGTACATTATAGTGATGCTTTGTAACCGTTGGGGATCTGGAGAGTGAGAGGCAGCGGTATGGCACAGCAGTAGGGAGGGAAAGGTCGTTAGGTTCACTTGTGCACAAACACAAACGAACACAATAGTTCTGTTACGTAGCTATTTGGGCACTTTTTAAAGTCAAATTAGGCGTATGACTTTAATACACTATATATACAAAAGTATGTGGACACCCCTTCAAATTAGTGGATTCGGCTATTTCAGCCACACCCGTTGCTGACAGGTGTATAAAATCGAGCACACAGCCATGCAATCTCCATAGACAAACATTGGCAGTAGAACGGCCTTACTGAAGAACTCAGTGATCTTCAACGTCATAAGATGCCACCTTTCCAACAAGTCAGTTCGTCAAATTTCTGCCTTGCTAGAGCTGCCCCGGTCAACGGTAAGTGCTGTTATTGTGAAGTGGAAACATCTAGGAGCAACAACGGCTCAGCCGCGAAGTGGTAGGCCACACAAGCTTACAGAACGGGATCGGCAAGTGCTGAAGCGCGTAGCTCGTAAAAATTGATCCTTGGTTGCAACACTCACAACCGAGTTCCAAACTGCCTCTGGAAGCAACGTCAGCACAAGAACTGTTCGTTGGGAACTTCATGAAATGGGTTTCCATGGCCGAGCAGCCGCACACAAGCCTAAGATCACCATGCGCAATGCCAAGCGTCGGCTGGAGTGGTGTAAGCCTCCCGAGTGGCGCAGTGGTCTAAGGCACTGCATCGCAGTGCTAGCTGTGCCACTAGAGATCCTGGTTCGAATCCAGGCTCTGTCGTAGCCGGCCGCGACCGGGAGACCCATGGGGCGGCGCACAATTGGCCCAGCATCGTCCAGGGTAGGGGAGGCAATGGCCGGCAGGGATGTAGCTCAGTTGGTAGAGCATGGCGTTTGCAACGCCAGGGCTGTGGGTTCGATTCCCACGGGGGGCCAGTATGAATTATATTTTTTTATAATGTATGCACTCACTAACTGTAAGTCGCTCTGGATAAGAGCGTCTGCTAAATGACTAAAATGTAAATGTGTAAAGCTTGCCGCCATTGGACTCTGGAGCAGTGGAAACGCGTTCTCTGGAGTGATGAATCACGCTTCACTATCTGGCAGTCCGACGGACGAATCTAGGTTTGGCGGATGCCAGGAGAACGATACCTTCCTGAATGCATAGTGCCAACTGTAAAGTTTGGTGGAGGAGGAATAATGATCTGGGGCTGTTTTTCATGGTTCCGGCTAGGCCCCTTAGTTTCAGTGAAGGGAAATCTTAACGCTACAGCATATAATGACATTCTAGACGATTCTGTGCTTCCAACTTTGTGGCAACAGTTTGGGGAAGGCCCTTTCCTGTTTCAGCATGACAATGCCCCTGTGCACAAAGCAAGGTCCATACAGAAATGGTTTGTCGAATCGGTGTGGAAGAACTTGACTGGCCAGCACAGAGCCCTGACCTCAACCCCATCAAACACCTTTGGGATAAATTGGAACGCCGACTGCGAGCCAGGCCTAATCGCCCAACCTCAGTGCCCGACCTCACTAATGCTCTTCTAGCTGAATGGAAGCAAGTCCCCGCAGCAATGTTCCAACATCTACATTTACATTACATTTTAGTCATTTAGCAGACGCTCTTATCCAGAGCGACTTACGAGTGCATACATTATTATTATATTTTTAATTTTTTCATACTGGCCCACCGTGGGACTCGAACCCACAACCCTGGCATTGCAAACGCCATGCTCTACCAACTGAGCTACATGCCGGCCATTCCCTCCCCTACCCTGGACGACCCTGGGCCAATTGTGCGCCGCCCCATGGGTCTCCCGGTCACGGCCGGCTACGACAGAGCCTGGGCTCGAACCATGATCTCTAGTGGCACAGCTAGCACTGCGATGCAGTGCCTTAGACCACTGCGCCAGAAGGGTGGAGGCTGTTATAGCAGCAAAGGGGGGACCAACTCTGTATTAATGCCCATGATTTTGGAATGAGATGTTCGACGAGCAGGTGTCCACATATTTTTTGACCGTGTAGCGTATACCCTTATTACATTATTAGATCTGCTGCAGGTAATATTGAAGAGCGTGTATGTCTAGAGACGACTGCTGTATGACACGCTGCATGACTAATGTGATGGCTTCCTTCCTTTTTAATGATGTAATAAATAATAAATAATAAAAATAGTCTTATTTTCTCTCTTTTCTTGTCAGTATTCCTTCGACGACCTGAGTGGGTCCGTGTCACTGGCCTGGGTCGGAGACGCCACCGGGGTGAGTTTTACTATCCCAATGTTCCATTCTGTCCCAATTTACGTGCTGATTTTTAGTTTTTTAATGATCATTATGTGTCAAACCAGGGTCTCAAACTCATAGATGGAATACAGGTGTTCCATACTAAAGCAGTAAGGCCCGAGGGGGTGTGGTATATGGCCAGGACAGCCTTTAGCCGTGGTATATTGGCCATATACCACCATCCACCGAGGGGACTTGTTGCTATTATAAACTGGTTACCAATGTAATTAGAACAGTAAAAATCTATGTTTTGTCATACCCGTGGTATACAGTCTCACATACTACGGCTTTCAGCCAATCAGCATTCAGGGCTCGAACCACCCAGTTTATACTAGTCCTTACAGGTGTTCTGTACTAGTCCTTACAGGTGTTCTGTACTAGTCCTTACAGGTGTTCTGTACTAGTCCTTACAGGTGTTCTGTACTAGTCCTTACAGGTGTTCTGTACTAGTCCTTACAGGTGTTCTGTACTAGTCCTTACAGGTGTTCTGTACTAGTCCTTACAGGTGTTCTGTACTAGTCCTTACAGGTGTTCTGTACTAGTCCTTACAGGTGTTCTGTACTAGTCCTTACAGGTGTTCTATACTAGTCCTTACAGGTGTTCTATACTAGTCCTTACAGGTGTTCTGTACTAGTCCTTACAGGTGTTCTGTACTAGTCCTTACAGGTGTTCTGTACTAGTCCTTACAGGTGTTCTGTACTAGTCCTTACAGGTGTTCTGTACTAGTCCTTACAGGTGTTCTGTACTAGTCCTTACAGGTGTTCTATACTAGTCCTTACAGGTGTTCTTTACTAGTCCTTACAGGTGTTCTGACTTGTTCTCTACAGGTCATTCTGGCTCTGACAACATTCCAGGTGCCGTTCTTCATGTTGAGATTCGGTCAGTCTAAACTCTATCGAAGGTAAGGGTTCTTCATGTTGAGATTCGGTCAGTCTAAACTCTATTGAAGGTAAGGGTTCTTCATGTTGAGATTCGGTCAGTCTAAACTCTATCGAAGGTAAGGGTTCTTCATGTTGAGATTCGGTCAGTCTAAACTCTATCGAAGGTAAGGGTTCTTCATGTTGAGATTCTGTCAGTCTAAACTCTATCGAAGGTAAGGGTTGTTCATGTTGAGATTCGGTCAGTCTAAACTCTATCGCAGTTATGAGCAGACTGATTCACCACCAGTTATGTCGGAAGAATGTCCGTGTAAGAATACAGATATTCTTTGAGCTGACAACTGGTTAAATATTAAAAGTGTGTGTATTTGGAAAAGAGTGTCCTATTTGACCGCCTCACCTCCTTCTCTTCCCCCTCAGTGAGAACTATGGGAAGTCGTTCCAGGACGTCACAAACCTCATCAACAACACTTTCATCAGGACAGAGTTCGGCATCGCCATCGGACCAGAGAACTCTGGGAAGGTAAGAAGCGTTTTGTGTTTAGAACCTGTGAACTAGCCTATAAGAAACACTTTACTGAAATCTTTGTTACTTTTCTAAGCTTTATAATAAGGCTTAAAAAATATGGTATGTCTCCATATGTAGCAAAAGGCTGTTCAATGTTCAGAATAGTTGTAGAAGTTAATTTGGTTTGCCTGTCCTGCTCCTCCCAGGTGATCCTGACAGGTGATGTGTCTGGCAGCCTGGGCTCTCGTATCTTTCTCTCCAGAGACTTTGGGAACAGCTTTGAGCAGCAGGACCTTCCCTTCAACCCCCTGATGCAGATCATATACAACCCCAGAGACGCCAATGTTCTCCTGGTCATCAGCAACACTGTGAGTGTGGGGGGGTCAGGGTGTTTGTGTGTATGTTTGTGTGTATGTTTGTGTGTGTTTGTGTGTGCTTGCGTATGGAAACTGAGGAGTAGTACAAAATATTTGTACTTCTCCTAATACCCAGTACTTTATCCAGTATCAGTACTTTATCAGTACTTTTACACACCTGTCGTCTGGCCAGTCTCAGGATTGACGAGCTGCTCAGAGCCTCTTTATCTAAGGCCTTATTCCCACTACGAGAGATGAAGGAGAGCGGAGTGGAGAAAGAGATATCTACTTTCAATTCACATCCTATATTATTATATATACTATATAATTCATGTTACATCCTTGCCTTACCTTTTGTTGTGGCTGGCAACGTGACATTCTTGGTTTGCAGCTCAAATTTACTGTAAATATCACAGTAGCCACTAGCCAGTAAGCTATTCAACAATCCAATCCAAAAATGTATAATAATAATAATATATATTATTAATATATAATCTCAATTTAATCAATTTAAAATTCAGACTAACACAACAAAATGTGGAATAAGTCAAGGGGTATGAATACTTTCTGAAGGCGCTGCAGCTATCTAGCAGGAGTTAGCTGTGTGTTGTCAGCCAATTGAATGTGTTCGGACGAGAAACTAGACCCTTTTAATAGTCTGCACATGCTTGTGAATTGTTGCATTATTCAATAGCGTAATATGTTTTCAGAGGTAGACTGGCTCTGGCAGCCAAAACCGCTAAATACTCCCATCTAAACATGAATCGATTCTCAATTGTGATATAGTTCTAGAAACATAAAGCCCTTTACTTTAATATCACATCAAAATAATTTCACTAATGCAAAATACACCCTTACTGTACACTGTGTTAACCGGCTTCATCACAGTTGCAGAAGACAGTATTATTCAGTGACAAAACATTTCTATGGCCTTCTTCCATTCCACACAGGTGTTCGGAGCACGCTAGATAGCTAATTAGCACAGGTGGTCCCTCTGTCTTCCGTCTGTCTTCTGTAAACACAGAGATATCACCGTGTGGGAACACTAATCCTATAAAGATGTGTATCAATTTAACCTTAAAAAATTAAAATTATTATTATTATTTCTCGCTGATATGAAAGATAAGGTCTTTATGCTTCCAAAACCGGACTGCAAGCGATGCGTGTGAATGTTCAGACCGAGCGTCGGGGCTCTTAACAAATCCACTCTGTACAGAAGACGTCTTCGTCCAATGACTCTTATGTGTAATGTAATGGAACTGAGAGTCATGATCAAGGGCTAACTAACATTTACATTACATTTAAGTCATTTAGCTTGCAGCTGTAATTGCTGCAAAAGGTGGCTCTACAAACATTTAACATTTAAGTCATTTAGCAGACGCTCTTCGACTTACAAATTGGTGCATTCAACTTAGGATAGCCAGTGGGACAACCACCACTCGGGGAGGGGGGTGTAGAAGGATTACTGTTAGACTATTCCAGGTATTCCTTAAAGAGGTAGGGTTTCAAGTGTCTCCGGAAGGTGGTCAGTGACTCCGCTGTCCTGGCGTCGTGGGGGAGCTTGTTCCACCATTGGGGTGCCAGAGCAGCGAATAGCTTTGACTGGGCTGAGCGGGAACTGTGCTTCCGTAGAGGTAGGGGGGCTAGCAGTGCCCTCGTTTGGGTGTAGGGTCTGATCAGAGCCTGAAGGTAAGGAGGTACCGTTCCCCTCACAGCTCCGTAGGCAAGCACCATGGTTTTGTAGTAGATGCGAGCTTCAACTGGAAGCCAGTGGAGTGTGCGGAGGAGCGGGGTGACGTGAGAGAACTTGGGAAGGTTGAACACCAGACGGGCTGCAGCGTTCTGGATGAGTTGTAGGGGTTTAATGGCACAGGCAGGGAGCCCAGCCAACAGCGAGTTGCAGTAATCCAGACGGGAGATGACAAGTGCCTGGATTAGGACCTGTGCCGCTAACAACATGATCAAGTAACGTTAGTATATCAATAATTAACGTTTACCCCTCCCAATACGAATATAGTACAGTAACTTAGTCATAGTGTCATTCATATTATAATATAGGCTACACAGCTAGGTAACATTAGCTAGCTAGCTAAAGTGTTGGTCCCATGTTTCATGAGCTGAAATAAAAGATCCCACACATTTTGTGCACACATTTTTTTTTTTACATCCCTGTTAGTGAGCATTTCTCCTTTGCCAAGATAATCCATCCACCTGACAGGTGTGGCATATCAAGAAGCTGATTAAACAGCATGATCATTACACAGGTGCACCTTGTGCTGGGGACAATAAAAGGAAACTTTTTTGTTACACAACACAATGCCACAAGTTTTGAGGGAGCGTGCAATTTGCATGTGGGCGAGCGGTTTGCTGATGTCAACGTTGTGAACAGAGAGCCCCATGGTGGGGTTATGGTATGGGCAGGCATAAGCTACGGACAACGAACACAATTGCATTTTATCAATGGCAATTTGAATGCACAGAGATACCGTGATGAGATCCTGAGGCCCATTGTGAGGCCCATTTTCTTTAAGGTATCTGTGACCAACAGATGCATATCTGTATTCCCAGTCATGTGAAATCCATATATTAGGGCCTAATGAATTTATTTCAATTGACTGATTTCCTCATATGAACTGTAACTCAGTAAAATCTTTGAAATTGTTGCATGTTGCATTTATATTTTTGTTCAGAACAAACCAGGCTTCATTTGATCAATATCATGGAAGTCATTATATGAGGTAAAAGCAAATTGCCACTGAAAACGTTGATGGGGAGTTTCTTTATTGCAGGAAAGCAACAACAAAAAATGCTGTTGAGATTTAAAGCTACGGCGACATCTTCAAAATGTAACGGCTGTTACTACAATTACAGTTAAACTCAATAAAACAAGTCTTAAAAATAAAGAAAATGTCTTTACATTTCAAAAACATTGCTCTGCTATATAAAAAAAAAAAATACTGTAAGAATGTTGGCTCAACGAGACAATTCTGTTTACACTGCCTCACTTAGAGGGCAACTGTCGCGCGAGCATGGCTCTAAAGCACTGGTGCTTCCAACTTAAAGTAAGGAGCACCACATGATAGATTTAGAACGGCCCATGACATGGTTTATGAATGTTTAAATGCGCTATAGGAAGATACAAATGTGGTGCCGGTAATATGGGTCAGATCTTTTGACCTGGTTGGGTTAGAAGCAAACCGTTTTCGCTGTATTAATGGTGCAACCATGACGCTATCGAATCTGCACTCACTTCGTTCTCTTATTTAAAAAAATAACTTTTCTCCCCAATTTCGTGGTATCCAATTGGTAGCTACAGTCTTGTCCCATCGCTGCAACTTCCGTACAGATTCGCGAGAGGCGACGGTTGAGAGCCGTGCGTCCTCCGAAACACAACTCTGCCGAGCCGCACTGCTTCTTGACACAATGCCCGCTTAACCCGGAAGCCAGCCGCACCAATGTGTCGGAGGAAACACCGTACACCTGGCGACCGTGTCAGCGTGCACTGCGCCCGGCCCGCCACAGGAGTCGTTAGTGCGCGATGGGACAAGAACATGCCAGCCAAACCCTCCCCTAGCCTGGACGACGCTGGGCCAATTGTACGCCGCCCCATGGGTCTCCCGGTCGCGGCCGGCTGCGACAGAGCCTGGACTCGAACCAGGATCTCTAGTGGCACAACCTTAGACCACTGCGCCACTCGGGAGGCCCTCACTTGTTTCTCTAAGGGCCCTCTGAAACAATGGTCAGGGAAGCCTTATCATCACAACAATTATTATCTGGTCGCACTTTGAGCCCTGCGGACGAGTGTCAAGCGCTACCTCCGGAGGTGACACGTTCGCAACTTTACAGTAATATGTGTAGCCGAGGGTATTTTAGCAAAAAGTGTAAAGACCCTCTAAATCCCTTCATAGTCTGACTCAGTAGCAGGTCTGACTCCATAGCAGGTCTGACTCAGTAGCAGGTCAGACTCAGTAGCAGGTCTGACTCAGTAGCAGGTCTGACTCAGTAGCAGGTCTGACTCAGTAGCAGGTCTGACTCAGTAGCAGGTCTGACTCAGTAGCAGGTCTGACTCAGTAGCAGGTCTGACTCAGTAGCAGGTCTGACTCAGTAGCAGGTCTGACTCAGTAGCAGGTCTGACTCAGTAGCAGGTCTGACTCAGTAGCAGGTCTGACTCAGTAGCAGGTCTGACTCCATAGCAGGTCTGACTCAGTAGCAGGTCTGACTCAGTAGCAGGTCTGACTCAGTAGCAGGTCTGACTCAGTAGCAGGTCTGACTCAGTAGCAGGTCTGACTCAGTAGCAGGTCTGACTCAGTAGCAGGTCTGACTCAGTAGCAGGTCTGACTCAGTAGCAGGTCTGACTCAGTAGCAGGTCTGACTCAGTAGCAGGTCTGTTAAATGTGTCAGAGGTGGATAGTCAAGCTGTGGGAATCCAAACAAAACTAGAGAGAACATTACTGGCGCCATATCTTTTGTTGCGTATGTATATATTTTGAATACCCTTGTAAACCCTTTAACCCTTTACAGAATGAACTCTGGCTGTCTGAGGACTTTGGAGAGAACTGGAGGAAGATCCATGACATGGTGTGTCTGGCCAAATGGTAAGAGACAACAACTTTAGGTAAATATATTAAGAATAGAGTTAGCAGAAGAACCCGTCCTTACATGGCTGCCACAGGGTGAGTTTTTTATATAGGATCTATTAGCAGCCAGTTATCCCATTGCTCATGGTCTGTTTGATTTCCTATAATGAGCTCTGTTGTTATGTAGACTGTACTGAATGTCCCTTTCCTCTGTTGTTATGTAGACTGTACTGAATGTTCCTTTCCTCTGTTGTTATGTAGACTGTACTGAATGTTCCTTTCCTCTGTTGTTATGTAGACTGTACTGAATGTCCCTTTCCTCTGTTGTTATGTAGACTGTACTGAATGTCCCTTTCCTCTGTTGTTATGTAGACTGTACTGAATGTTCCTTTCCTCTGTTGTTATGTAGACTGTACTGAATGTCCCTTTCCTCTGTTGTTATGTAGACTGTACTGAATGTCCCTTTCCTCTGTTGTTATGTAGACTGTACTGAATGTTCCTTTCCTCTGTTGTTATGTAGACTGTACTGAATGTTCCTTTCCTCTGTTGTTATGTAGACTGTACTGAATGTTCCTTTCCTCTGTTGTTATGTAGACTGTACTGAATGTTCCTTTCCTCTGTTGTTATGTAGACTGTACTGAATGTTCCTTTCCTCTGTTGTTATGTAGACTGTACTGAATGTTCCTTTCCTCTTTAACTGCAGCTCAGTACCTCAGGTTGATTTGGTGGAGTTATATTTGCTTGACCTCTTCCCCCTCCGGCAGCTAGCCGATTCATTTTAGATTTAGCATGTTCAGGGGTGAAGGCAAGGCGGTACGGTCCAGTACAGCGTCCCTGCAAAGGAGACACCGTACCAGTAAAACATGAGCTTATCACAATAATTTAAAACAAAATGTCAAGAAAACTGTCGGCTATTACACCATTATTTATCATTATTATTTATCATTAGGCATGAAAAATTTGCGAATGGACTTCAAAACGTGTGGTAGAGCCTACGCTCCAAAACGATGAGAACACCAAGGCAGAGATGACTGGTTGTGTTTATGCCACAATAAAAGGGAATACAGTTTAAACGTTAAATTACAAATCTTTACGACTAGGCCCACAGAGATCCTATAGAATTAATAGGGATTCTACAGTGAGGGAAAAAAGTATTTGACCCCCTCTCAATCAGAAAGATTTCTGGCTCCCAGGTGTCTTTTATACAGGTAACGAGCTGAGATTAGGAGCACACTTAAAGGGAGTGCTCCTAATCTCAGCTTGTTACCTGTATAAAAGACACCTGTCCACAGAAGCAATCAATCAATCAGATTCCAAACTCTCCACCATGGCCAAGACCAAAGAGCTCTCCAAGGATGTCAGGGACAAGATTATAGACCTACACAAGGCTGGAATGGGCTACAAGACCATCGCCAAGCAGCTTGGTGAGAAGGTGACAACAGTTGGTGCGATTATTCGCAAATGGAAGAAACACAAAATAACTGTCAATCTCCCTCGGCCTGGGACTCCATGCAAGATCTCACCTCGTGGAGTTGGAATGATCATGAGAACGGTGAGGAATCAGCCCAGAACTACACGGGAGGATCTTGTCAATGATCTCAAGGCAGCTGGGACCATAGTCACCAAGAAAACAATTGGTAACACACTACGTCGTGAAGGACTGAAATCCTGCAGCACCCGCAAGGTCCCCCTGCTCAAGAAAGCACATATACATGCCCGTCTGAAGTTTGCCAATGAACATCTGAATGATTCAGAGGAGAACTGGGTGAAAGTGTTGTGGTCAGATGAGACCAAAATGGAGCTCTTTGGCATCAACTCAACTCGCCGTGTTTGGAGGAGGAGGAATGCTGCCTATGACCCCAAGAACACCATTCCCACCGTCAAACATGGAGGTGGAAACATTATGCTTTGGGGGTGTTTTTCTGCTAAGGGGACAGGACAACTTCACCGCATCAAAGGGACGATGGATGGGGCCATGTACCGTCAAATCTTGGGTGAGAACCTCCTTCCCTCAGCCAGGGCATTGAAAATGGGTCGTGGATGGGTATTCCAGCATGACAATGACCCAAAACACACAGGAGTGGCTCAAGAAGAAGCACATTAAGGTCCTGGAGTGGCCTAGCCAGTCTCCAGACCTTAATCCCATAGAAAATCTGTGGAGGGAGCTGAAGGTTCTAGTTGCCAAACGTCAGGCTCGAAACCTTAATGACTTGGAGAAGATCTGCAAAGAGGAGTGGGACAAAATCCCTCCTGAGATGTGTGCAACCCTGGTGGCCAACTACAAGAAACGTCTGACCTCTGTGATTGCCAACAAGGGTTTTGCCACCAAGTACTAAGTCATGTTTTGCAGAGGGGTCAAATACTTATTTCCCTCATTAAAATGCAAATCAATTTATAACATTTTTGACATGCGTTTTTCTGGATTTTTTTGTTTTTATTCTGTCTCTCACTGTTCAAATAAACCTACCATTAAAATTATAGACTGATCATTTCTTTGTCAGTGGGCAAACGTACAAAATCAGCAGGGGATCAAATACTTTTTTCCCTCACTGTATATGTAATTCTGAGGTCCCGTACCGGGAAGAAATTACATCTACTTTCATCCCTGAGTATGTTGAATAAACATCCAATACTTCCCCCACTGTTGTCAGGGCACCATACAAACAGTAAAAGCAGGCAGTAAACTGGAATTGCAGTTATGTTAGTTAGTGTTTGACTAGGTGTTCTCTGGGCCAAGCCCTATGTTAGTTAGTGTTTGACTAGGTGTTCTCTGGACCAAGCCCCATGTTAGTTAGTGTTTGACTAGGTGTTCTCTGGACCAAGCACTATGTTAGTTAGTGTTTGACTAGGTGTTCTCTGGGACAAGCCCCGTGTTAGTTAGTGTTTGACTAGGTGTTCTCTGGGCCAAGCCCTATGTTAGTTAGTGTTTGACTAGGTGTTCTCTGGACCAAGCCCTATGTTAGTTAGTGTTTGACTAGGTGTTCTCTGGGACAAGCCCCGTGTTAGTTAGTGTTTGACTAGGTGTTCTCTGGACCAAGCCCTATGTTAGTTAGTGTTTGACTAGGTGTTCTCTGGGACAAGCCCTATGTTAGTTAGTGTTTGACTAGGTGTTCTCTGGACCAAGCCCTATGTTAGTTAGTGTTTGACTAGGTGTTCTCTGGACCAAGCCCTATGTTAGTTAGTGTTTGACTAGGTGTTCTCTGGGACAAGCCCCGTGTTAGTTAGTGTTTGACTAGGTGTTCTCTGGGACAAGCCCCGTGTTAGTTAGTGTTTGACTAGGTGTTCTCTGGGACAAGCCCCGTGTTAGTTAGTGTTTGACTAGGTGTTCTCTGGACCAAGCCCTATGTTAGTTAGTGTTTGACTAGGTGTTCTCTGGACCAAGCCCTATGTTAGTTAGTGTTTGACTAGGTGTTCTCTGGGCCAAGCCGCATGTTAGTTAGTGTTTGACTAGGTGTTCTCTGGACCAAGCCCTATGTTAGTTAGTGTTTGACTAGGTGTTTTCTGGACCAAGCCCCATGTTAGTTAGTTAGTGACTAGGTGTTTTCTGGACCAAGCCCCATGTTAGTTAGTTAGTGACTAGGTGTTTTCTGGACCAAGCCCCATGTTAGTTAGTTAGTGACTAGGTGTTTTCTGGACCAAGCCCCATGTTAGTAAGTTAGTGACTAGGTGTTCTCTGGACCAAGCCCCATGTTAGTAAGTTAGTGACTAGGTTTCCTCTGGACCAAGCCCCATGTTAGTTAGTGTTTGACTAGGTGTTCTCTGGACCAAGCCCCATGTTAGTTAGTGTTTGACTAGGTGTTCTCTGGACCAAGCCCCGTGTTAGTTAGTTAGTTAGTGACTAGGTGTTCTCTGGACCAAGCCCCGTGTTAGTTAGTTAGTTAGTTAGTGACTAGGTGTTCTCTGGACCAAGCCCCATGTTAGTAAGTTAGTGACTAGGTGTTCTCTGGACCAAGCCCCATGTTAGTAAGTTAGTGACTAGGTGTTCTCTGGACCAAGCCCCATGTTAGTTAGTGTTTGACTAGGTGTTCTCTGGACCAAGCCCCATGTTAGTTAGCCCTACCCTGCAGAAGCTCTATTTTTGTGCAGAATTATTTCCTGGTTCTGCTTCGTGATGAAAGGGCGTCGGTACTAGCTGTGATGAAAGGGCGTCGGTACTAGCTGTGATGAAAGGGCGTCGGTACTAGCTGTGATGACAGGGCGTCGGTACTAGCTGTGATGAAAGGGTGTCGGTACTAGCTGTGATGAAAGGGCGTCGGTACTAGCTGTGATGACAGGACG
>NW_028162740.1:22500-49674 GCF_964263955.1 Coregonus lavaretus | reverse complement strand
AACAGCTGCGGGAAAGGTTCTGACAGATGGGTGTACCTTGGTGGTGGCAAGGACACACCCAAGAAATGCCCACATCAAACCACACCCCCAAGCCAACTCACATTTGGCTTCTGTATATATATATATATATATATATATATAAGGGGCAGTACTCAGTGACATCACTTCCTGAAACAGGAGGTAAAAATGTATAACATAGGTTCACAATATTAACATTCAACGTATCAAAATATATGATCATATACAAGGAATGTGATCAATATTTACAGTAATATACATACAATATTCATACAACGTTCAATTAGGAGTAAAAAATTTTTTTTTTTGGACATATTGAAACTATAAAAACGTTTTCAAGTCAAACTCCTCGTTAAGGCCACACACACACATACACATACACACATACACAAATACACAAACACTGGGAGGAACTGCATGATGGGAAACAAACTCACACTTATACTCCTGCGTGTGTGTAGTCTGCTTACGCTATACACTGTTCATATATATACTGTATAATGTTTAAGATTTAAATCAATAAATGGGTTTTAGTGAATAAAGCATTTGTATATGAGTGGATAATAATAATAATATGCCATTTAGCAGACGCTTTTATCCAAAGCAACTTACATTCATGTTTGCATACATTTTTACATATGGGTGGTCCCGGGGATCGAACCCACTACCCTGGCGTTACAAGTGCCATTCTCTACCAATTGAGCTACAGAGGACCACTAAATGTGATGGATAGATAAACAGGAAATGAAGAACCAGATAAATATAATAAACAAATGTGTCTAACCCAGGGTGAATAGTGTGTATCAGCAGCACTAAACACTGTTTGTATAAAACACACAAAGGCAGTAGTTATCTGTGAGAGGCCAAATCTATCCTGCCAAGGCTAAGGCATTGTGACAAACAGACACAGAGAGATGGATGTAGAGAGATGGAAGGAGAGGAAGGGAGCGAGATGGAGGGAAGGAGGTGAGGGAGGGTGAGAGAGAGCGAGAAGAGAGAGAGTGAAGAGAGAGAGATGGAGGGAGAGAAACAAGCACATGAGTAATAAAGGTAAAATTAGATTTCAAGAGAGCATAGATTAACCTCTGCTACACACACACAAACACACACACACACACACACACACGTACAGGTCAGTGTAAATATCAGGGTTGGGTTCAATTCCATTCCAATTCAGGTACACTGAAATATCAATTCCAATTATCTTCGATGTTGTTCAATGAGGACAATTTGGAATTGGGTTTACATCTGAATTGACTGGAATGGAAACGGAACTGACCCCAACCCTTGTTAAATATGTGTATAGTTGTGTGTAAATTAGATACAAATGACATGAAATCTGTTTCACCAAAGTGGAAGTAGACAAAGTGAGCGTATGAGAGGAGAGATACAGAGAGGGAGATGGTTAAATAGAGGCATTCTTCTTTTCCTTCCTGCAATGTGCCAAGTATTAACAGCCCATGCCAGCCGCTTCCCTGGGATGGAATTAGGAATCCGGAGGAGGGAATCTGAAATGCTTCCATAATGTGTCAAACAACACTGGGTTCCAAAAAGAGATTTTAGCAGGAGAAAGAAACTGGGGGGTTAGGGTGGCGGAATCTGGCAGCTATGTTTGAGGGTGGTATTTCAACAAAAATAAGCAGCCCCCAGGCAACGGAAGAGAGAGAGAGAGAGAGAGAGAGAGAGAGAGAGAGAGAGAGAGGGAGGTTATAATGACAATTGTAGGGGTGGGAGAGGGAGATGGGGAGTGGGAGAAAGAGGGTGGGAGAGTGAGAGAGAGAGAGAGAAGACCAAAAAATAAAATCTGGGAAGTTGACCAAGGATTTCCTGCTCCAACCTCAGATATACAGCTGTGGAATTAGAACTTGTTTAAAAATACACTTCACAAGCCTATTTGAGGAGGGGGGTGGGGGGGGGGGGGGTGTCTGCCCGTTGGGCCTCACCAAAACCTCAGGCCCAACAGCTTATTTATCCTCCTCCAGCTTATTCCTCCTCCTTAGTTGAAAGTGATCAATAAGGGGGTGAATGAGATGCCTATGGGATCCCAGCAGGGTACAGGGTGTGTTCATATAGAAATGTAACACAACATATTCTCAAAATGCCCTAACAACCCCACTATAAAACTATTTATAGTCTGTGTCCCCTCTAGCAAAGTGCTCTGAACAGAGACACATTGATTCCTGATTAAACAAGCGTAATCGTCGCTCATATTATAAAATAACAGGCCTCACAATAACTAACAGGCTAAAAATACAGTAGTGTCCACATCTCTCCTCTCCAGGCCAGGATTATATATTTCTCTCTCCATAGGGTAGTGATAATGAGCTGTGGAATTGAACAGAGACCTATCAGGATCCCAGACAACCATGACAACATCACGTTTGAACAACAAATCAATTACTTCTGAACGTGGCAAACTAAACATACTAATGACAACGTCTATGAATACTGTGACTGGTAACGACAATGTCTTAGATGACAGGAATATGACTGGTTTATTACTAAGTTTACAGGAAGACTTCTGTGTACAGTGCATTGGTTTGCTCACACATGCATATGCATAGGCCTAGAATACATACACCACACACACACACTATGATTGATAAATCATAATTCAAATATTGTCATCTTTATTTTTCAGATAAAATACCCCGTTAATTGAATATTCCCCTTAATAAAGCAGCTGATAATGAAAAGGGAACAGAAGGGAATAGCAGACAGTGTGAATATAGAGGTCTGTGTGGTATAGAGATTGCATTAAGATCAGAGCTCGGTGCAGTGTTGAAGCAACACAATGCTCCCCCCTAACCCTCTACAGTGACAATGGAAGAATAGAGTGTGTTCTTGGTCATCCATTATGCTTGATGATTGTACTATTTTAGCAGCGTCACTCTGCTGGGCTGATGGGATCATGTGATTCAGAATGCTTGTCGAACTTAATTAGTTTTTCTCTCTTTAATTATTACGGAAATGTATTAAATCAAACTATTAAATATTAGAAAAATGAAGATGACAATATTTGAATAATGATTGTGGATTGTTGTGTGTGTGTGTGTGTTTCACTCAGTTCATAAAGCAGGGAGAGAGAGAGAGAGAGAGAGAGAGAGAGAGAGAGAGAGAGAGAGAGAGAGAGAGAGAGAGAGAGAGAGAGAGAGAGAGAGAGAGAGAGAGAGAGATGGTTTCTTATCCAGTTAGCAGAGCTTGTTGTGGGCATTCTCTGTAGAATTAGAAGGCTTTCATTTCAGTTCTATAGTTAGAATTCTCTGTCTGACATCATACCTCTCCACCTGGAATGGCTTCTCCAGAGACAGACAGGCTACAGAGCTACAGACAGACAGCAGGATTAGGATAATGATATCATCCCATTTAAAATGTGATCCTCTCATCCTCTCCTCCTTCTCTCCTGCGTCTCTCTTCCTCGGCCCACCACACACACAAGGAGAGGACACAGGGAATATTATGGCAGGAGTACCCACCCGCCCGTCCCTCACACATACACACAAACACGTACACAAAAACACACACACCCCTCCTGCCGCTACTGCCGGAGCTGCTAAATTGCAGTTTGAGAGACGACAGGGAGGGATGGGGGAGACGGTGGCGGTGGACTCAAGGGAAAGCATACAATGGAGTGCGCGGCTGACCAGCGTTCAGGTGAAATTGAATTGGAAATCTTCCATGGCTGGTTAGCATAACAAAGAGGCCCGCGGCTTTAGACAAAGGCTGCTTCTCTAATGCTCAAAATCAATCTCTCCCTGGGCCCGCCGCCATTGTTCCCCTTCACCATACAGGTGTTCCTTCAATGGTCCTTAATCAAAAGTGTCAAAACAAAGTTAGGACTTATCTCTGCTCCTCCACAGCTGGGAAAGAGAGAGAGGGAGGAGGGAGAGGGAGAAAAAAAAGAGAGAGAGCGAGAGAGAGTGAGAGAGAGAGAGAGAGCTAGAGAGAGAGAGAGAGAGAGAGAGAGAGAGAGAGAGGGAGAGAGAGAGAGAGAGAGAGAGAGAGAGAGCTAGAGAGAGAGAGAGAGAGAGAGAGAGAGAGAGATACTTGAGTGACTTGTGGGTATTTGTTTGTGTGTGCCATGTGATATTCTGTGCTGTTGAACTACAGTAGGGGAGAGTGGGGTAAGTTGAGCCAAAGGGGTAAGTTGAACCACCCTTCTTTCTAGGAAACCATCAACAAAATGAATCATGTGACCAAATATGTAGGAAGAGGTCATCATTTCATGGAGTCTGTGAAGGAAGAAACCACATGGAAAAAGTGGTAAGCAAGTTATGTCCAAAAAATAGATTTTCACCAAGTCATATACATGTTTTGTGTTAGATGTTTCATGATGATTGTATCTAAACCAAAGTAGATCATTTTAAGATGGTTCTACACATCAGTTGGGGTCTCAATATGAGGTCCTGACCCTAGCATGAAAGTGCATCCTTGTAGCTGCGTGTGCTAATATAGTCAAAATGTTTGCTTGGGGCATGTTGAGCCAATGACCATGGGGTAAATTGAGCCAATGTTTGAGCCAATGGCAAGTTGTTTTAAAAAGGTAGTGATAATATTTATTTCAGTGCAGACATTTGTAGGAGGCTTAACTTACCCTGTCTCGGGGCTCAATTTACCCCATACCTGAGGTAAATTGTATCAAGAGACCACTTTTCTTGGGCCAAAATATGTTTTCAAAACTGTAATGTTTACATGAATTCGGATTATTTCCAGGGATACACAACATCCTGAAATATATGTAGATATCTTTGTTAGAAATAATATTATATTTCCCTTGACAGAGTGATGCTGAAAGTAAAAAATTGCTAAATTTACCCCACTCTCCCCTACCTATAGTTGAAGTATAAATGCCTGTGTGAATCCTTCCTTCCCTTCTTCCTTACAAGTGTGTATATATGTGTGCGTGCGTGAGTTCGTGGGCCTCTTGTTAGAGTGGATGCTTTTAAAGGTGTTTGTTTTGATAAGGTGGGCTTCTATCAGTGCTCTCCCAGTCTCTGGGTTTACCATAATAATCATCTCAGCCTGCTAATCCCAAACACTAATGAACAGCTCCATATTCCACCAGCCCTGACATTACCAACCCCCTGACAAATATACAGCAGGTCACACACACACACACACACACACACACACTCAAACACACACGCACATGCGTGTATATACTATAAATGACCAATACCATTCATAACCCCCCCCCACCACCACCACACACACCAGCCCAGGGGAAGAGTCCCATACAAAGCAGTTGATTAAAAATCACTTAGAGACACAGACATATAAAGCTGTCAGTTGTATGGTTTACCCAGGGGACAGGAGAGAGGAGGAGAGGAGGAGAGGAGGGGATGAGTAGAAGAGAGGAGGAGAGGAGGGGAGGAGGGGAGGAGGAGAAGAGAGGAGGACGAGAGGAGGAGAGGAGGAGAAGAGTAGTGGAAGAGAGGAGGCTGTGTTCACCACTAGCTGTAGACGTCATGCTTACTTGCTCCTGACTATATAACATGGACTATAAAACACGGAAAATAAAACATGGACTATATAACATGGACTATAAAACATGGACTATAAAACATGGACTATATAACATGGACAATAAAACATGGACTATAAAACATGGACTATATAACATGGACTATAGAACATGGACTATAAAACAAGGACTATATAACATTGACTATAAAACATGGAATATACAACATGGACTATAAAACATGGACTATATAACATGGACTACAAAAGATAAACTACAAAGCATGGACTCTATAACATGGACTCTATAATATGGACTATAAAACATGGACTATATAACATGGACTATAAAATATAGACAAAAAAACATGGACTATATAACATGGACTACAAAAGATTGACTACAAAACAAGGACTATATAACTTGGACTACATAACATGGACTATAAAACATGGACTATAAAACATGGACTATATAACATGACCTATACAACTTGGACTATATAACATGGACTATATAACATGGACTATAAAACATGGACTATAAAACAAGGACTATATAACATTGACAATAAAACATGGACTATACAACATGGACTATAAAACATGGACTATATAACATGGACTACAAAAGATAAACTACAAAGCATGGACTCTATAACATGGACTCTATAATATGGACTATAAAACATGGACTATATAACATGGACTATAAAATATAGACAAAAAAACATGGACTATATAACATGGACTACAAAAGATTGACTACAAAACAAGGACTATATAACTTGGACTACATAACATGGACTATAAAACATGGACTATATAACATGACCTATACAACTTGGACTATATAACATGGACTATATAACATGGACTATAAAACTTGGACTATAAAACTTGGACTATAAAACATAGACTACATAACATGGACTATAAAACATGGACTATATATCATGGACTATAAAACATAGACTATAAAACATGGATAATATAGATTGGACTATATAACATGGACTATAAAAGGAGAAGAGGAGAAAAGGAGAGGAGGAGAAGAGGAGTGGAAAAGAGGAGGCAGTGTTCACCACTAGCTGTAGACGTCATGCTTACTTGCTCCTGACTATATAACATGGACTATAAAACACAGGGAAAAAAACATGGACTATATAACTTGGACTATATAACATGGACTATAAAACATGGACTATATAACATGGACTATAACATATTGTCTATATAACATGGACTACATAACATGGACTCTATAAGATGGACTATATAACATGGACTATAAAACATGGACTATATAACATGGACTATATAACATGGACTCTATAACATGGACTCTATAACATGGACTATATAACATGGACTATAAAATAGTGTCTATATAACATGGACTCTATAACATGGACTACATAACATGGACTCTATAAGATGGACTATTACATTTACATTTTAGTCATTTAGCAGACGCTCTTATCCAGAGCGACTTACAGTTAGTGCATACATTATTTTATCCAACCCACAACCCTGGTGTTGCAAACGCCATGCTCTACCAACTGAGCTACATCCCTTGTATATATAACATGGATTATAAAACATGGACTATATAACATGGACTACAAAAGATCAACTACAAAACATGGACTCTATAACATGGACTCTATAATATGGACTATAAAACATGGACTATATAACATTGACTATATAACATTTACTATATAACATGACCTATACAACTTGGACTATATAACATGGACTATAAAACATGGACTATATAACATGGACTATAAAACATGGATTATATATAGCTTGGACTATATAACATGGACTATAAAACATGGATTATATATAGCGTGGACTATAACATGGACTATAAAACAAGGACTATAAAACATGGACTATATAACATGGACTATAAAACATGGACTATAAAATATTGTCTATATAACATGGACTCTATAACATGGACTACATAACATGGACTTTATAACATGGACTACATAACATGGACTACATAAGATGGACTATATAAAATTGACTATAAAACATGGACTATACAACATGGACTATATAACATGGAATATAAAACATGGACTATATAACATGGACTATAAAATATTGTCTAAATAACATGGACTCTATAACATGGACTACATAACATGGACTCTATAAGATGGACTATATAACATGGATTATAAAACATGGACTATATAACATGGACTACAAAAGATCAACTACAAAACATGGACTCTATAACATGGACTCTATAACGTGGACTATAAAATATAGACAAAAACATGGATTATATAACATGGACTACAAAAGATTGACTACAAAACATAGACTATATAACTTGGACTCCATAACATGGACTATATAACATGGACTATATAACATTGACTGTATAAGATTGACTATATAACATGACCTATAAAACGTGGACTATATAACGTGGACTATATAACATGGACTATAAAACATGGACTCTAAAACATGGACTATAAAACATGGACTATATAACATGGACTATAACATATTGTCTATATAACATGGACGCTATAACATGGACTACATAACATGGATTCTATAAGATGGACTATATAACATTGACTATAAAACATGGACTATACAACATGGACTATAAAACATGGACTATATAACATGGACTACAAAATATCAACTACAAAACATGGACTCTATAACATGGACTCTATAACGTGGACTATAAAACATGGACTATATAACATGGACTATAAAATATAGACAAAAACATGGATTATATAACATGGACTACAAAAGATTGACTATAAAACATAGACTATATAACTTGGACTCCATAACATGGACTATATAACATGGACTATATAACATTGACTATATAACATGACCTATAAAACGTGGACTATATAACGTGGACTATATAACATGGACTATATAACATGGACTATAAAACTTGGACTATATAACATGGACTACATAACATGGGCTATAAAACATGGATTATTTATAGCTTGGACTATATAAGATGGACTACAAAAAAATGACTATAAAACATGGACTATATAACATGGACTATAAAACATGGATTATATATAGCTTGGACTATATAACATGGACTATAAAACATGGATTATATATAGCTTGGACTATATAACATGGACTATAAAACAAGGACTATAAAACATGGACTATATAACATGGACTATAAAACATGGACTACAAAATATTGTCTATATAACATGGACTCTATAACATGGACTACATAACATGGACTACATAACATGGACTACATAACATGGACTCTATAAGATGGACTCTATAAGATGGACTATATAACATGGACTATAAAACATGGACTATATAACATGGACTATAAAACATGGACTATAAACCATGGACTATATAACATGGACTATAAAATATTGTCTATATAACATGGACTCTATATCATGGACTACATAACATGGACTCTATAAGATGGACTATGTAAAATTGACTATAAAACATGGACTATACAACATGGACTATAAAACATGGACTATATAACATGGAATATAAAACATGGACTATAAAATATGGACTATATAACGTTGACTATATATCATTGACTATATAACATGGACTATAAAATATGGACTGTAAAACATTACCATAAAACATGGACTATATAACATGGACTATATGACATGAAATATATAACATGGACTATATAACATGGACCCAATTACATGGACTATATAACATGGATTACAAAACATGGACTAGAAAACATGAACTCTATAACATGGACTCTATAACATGGACTCTATAACATGCTCTATAACATGGACTACAAAAGATCAACTACAAAACATGGACTATATAACATGGACTCTATAACATGGACTATAAAACATGGACTATAAAACATGGACTATAAAACATGGACTATAAAACATGGACTATATAAAATGGACTGTATAACATATACTATATAACACGGACTATATAACAATGACTATAAAACATGGACTATAAAACATGGACTACAAACATGGACTATATAACATGGACTATGTAACATGGACTATAAAACATGGACTATAAAACATGGACTATAAAACATGGACTATATAACATGGACTATAAAACATGGACTATAAAACATGGACTATATAACATTGACTATATAACATTGACTATATAACATTGACTATATAACATGGACTATATAACATGGACTATAAAACATGGACTATATAACATTGACTATATAACATTGACTATATAACATTGACTATATAACATGGACTATAAAACATGGACTAAAACATATGGACTATATAACATGGACTATATAACATGGACTATAAAACATGGATTATTTATAGCTTGGACTATATAAGATGGACTACAAAAAAATTACTATAAAACATGGACTATATAACATGGACTATAAAACATGGATTATATATAGCTTGGACTATATAACATGGACTATAAAACATGGATTATATATAGCTTGGACTATATAACATGGACTATAAAACAAGGACTATAAAACATGGACTATATAACATGGACTATAAAACATGGACTACAGAATATTGTCTATATAACATGGACTCTATAACATGGACTACATAACATGGACTACATAACATGGACTACATAACATGGACTCTATAAGATGGACTATATAACATGGACTATAAAACATGGGCTATATAACATGGACTATAAAACATGGACTATAAAACATGGACTATATAACATGGACTATAAAATATTGTCTATATAACATGGACTCTATATCATGGACTACATAACATGGACTCTATAAGATGGACTATGTAAAATTGACTATAAAACATGGACTATACAACATGGACTATAAAACATGGACTATATAACATGGAATATAAAACATGGACTATAAAATATGGACTATATAACGTTGACTATATATCATTGACTATATAACATGGACTATAAAATATGGACTGTAAAACATTACTATAAAACATGGACTATATAACATGGACTATATGACATGGACTATAAAATATTGTCTATATAACATGGACTACAAAACATGAAATATATAACATGGACTATATAACATGGACCCAATTACATGGACTATATAACATGGATTACAAAACATGGACTAGAAAACATGAACTCTATAACATGGACTCTATAACATGCTCTATAACATGGACTACAAAAGATCAACTACAAAACATGGACTCTATAACATGGACTCTATAACATGGACTATAAAACATGGACTATAAAACATGGACTATAAAACATGGACTATATAAAATGGACTGTATAACATATACTATATAACACGGACTATATAACAATGACTATAAAACATGGACTATCAAACATGGACTATATAACATGGACTATGTAACATGGACTATAAAACATGGACTATAAAACATGGACTATAAAACATGGACTATATAACATGGACTATAAAACATGGACTATAAAACATGGACTATATAACATTGACTATATAACATTGACAATATAACATTGACTATATAACATGGACTATATAACATGGACTATTAAACATGGACTATAAAACATGGACTAAAACATATGGACTATATAACATGGACTATATAACATGGACTATATAACATGGAACATATAACATGGACTTGACTTCATACCATTTAGAAACATTTACTTAAATTAAATAAGTGAGAGAGAGAGAGAGAGAGGATGATTGGAGTATGAGTATGAGAGAGGGGAGGGGAAGGAGTGAGGGAGAGAGGGAGGAAGAGAATGAGAGAATAGAGAAAAATCTAAAAGGAGAGAAAGAGGAAGGGGGAGAAACAGAAACAGAGGGGTGGGGGGGGGGGGTAGAAATCAATTTGTTTTAAATTACATGTGTCACCCCATGATGGCAGTTACAGGGCTGAGCATGGCCCACTGAGACCTCTGACACACACACACACACAGCAGCTGCCAGTGACAGAGGTGAGACAGCATCCCTCTAACGGTCTCCTGTCTATCACAAACAGATGGTGACACACACCCACAATGTAAAGAAGGGGTTGCTGTGAACTTGTCAGTAACTTACAGGCAGCTAATTAATAATAATAATAATTTATTACATTTCTATAGCGCTTTTCATAACAATCTCAAAGTGCTTCAAAAGCAAAAAACAAACAAGCAATACATCATCATGAGTAGCCTTGCTATAGTTAGCTAGGTCAACCAATAGAGGCCAAGTATTTGAGTGCATGCATTCTCCAAAGATGAAGAGGGACAGTTCATGGCTTGATCAGAGGAAGGTGGTCAGGGAGATGGTTGATGAAGAGTCTGGTGACAAATAATACTAATTAGAATAATTGGCAAGTAAGTTATTGTATTTCAAATTGGAGTACAACTATTGTAATCTAAATACACTAGCAAAGCAAGTACTGTGTAATGACACAGTTCAATACCTTACAACTGACCCTCATCTACAAATAGGGTCAACAGAGACTGTACTTTCAAAAAGATGGGATCTTTTCATGTGGACTGTACTATACTGACTCTGTTTTACAACTCTTTTATTGGGAACATGTTAACCTTTTGTATTGTTTGCTGCTACTGTCAATCAGAAGAACATGCCGAGAAGGATTATCAACACAGCAAGGAAGGTACTCAGAGTCAGACAGTCAACTCCTGGCCCTCGGTACAACAGAGACAAAGATATCAGAAGCAAGTAGACTTTACCCTTAGGCACAGATCTAGGATCAGGGTAATACAGAACTGATCTGAGATCAGTGACTAGGGGCAACACCACCTTCCTCTGAGATATCACTGGGTTAATAATCCACAAGGCAGGCGGCCATATTGTGTGTTTGATAATCTGTTGTTTGAAGATAACTGACAGACCTCTTCAGATCCCTCAGATGATGACGAGCCTACAGACACTCAGTCAGACGAATCACACCTTAAAGGCCTCCTCTCCTTCTGTGATCTCTACCCTTTGATACTTGAGAGCCCCCACTCATCCTGCCCCAACCACATTCCCTCACCTTCTCACTCTCCACTTGTTTCTTGCCTTGTTTGTGGTTGACTACCACAGTTGTACTTTTACCATACTGAATTTACCTATGTGACTTTCTCTGAAGTTACCAGAGCATACTCTAGTATGTGCTCTAGACCCAGTAGGACAGGACAGGCTATGGAGACAAAGACTGACAATCACTAACACAGCCACCTATAGACATGGTCTCACAGTGAACCTTGCACCTGAGGGAATACAGTTTGGACGGTCAGAGAGAGAGAGAGACATAGACAGAGAGCGAGAGAGAAAGAAAGGGAGAGAGAGAGAAAGAGCGAGAGAGAGAGAGAGAAAGAGAGAGCGAGAGAGAGAGAAAGAGCGAGAGAGAGAGAGAGAGAGAGAAAGAGCGAGAGAGAGAGAGAGAGAGAGAGAGAGAGCGAGAGAGAGAGAAAGAGCGAGAGAGAGAGAGAGAAAGAGAGAGAGAGAGAGAGAGAGAGAGAGAGAGAGGTATAGTGATTGACAAATGGAGAGAAGGAGTGAGATAAAGTGAAAGAGGGATAGAGGAGAAAAGAGACAGAAAGACAGAGAACGAATGGGACAAAGGCAGAAAGAGAGAGAGAGAGATAGCACATTCTATTGTGAAACAAAAAGCAATGAACATGGAGCTCCCCTGGGTCAGAGAGCAATGTCATCTCCCACACAGGGCCTTTCAGGGTCAGCAGAGAGACACACGGCTGGCCAACACACTGCCTGTCTACAAACCACACACAACAAGGTTACACCTCACCAGAGAGAGGGAGAGAGAGGAGGATAGGGAGAGAGTGAGAAAGGAAGAGGGAGAGTGGAGATGGGTCGGAGAGGAAGAGTAGAGAAAAGCTAGAGGCAGAGAGGAAAAGGAAGGAGATGCTGAAAGCCGATAGGATGAAGGAGAGACTTACACACAAGAACACAAACCCCAAAATGTAATCCAAAATGTATTCAATTTCCAAGAACACACACACACTCAACCCCCCTCACCCCAAACACACACACACACACAGCACCAACCACCAGTATATTTGTCCCACGGTTATGATTCTCCATGGTATTGTGCTGACCTGTGTGTGGAGGGTTCAGCAGGACGTCAAGACAATCTCCCAGCGCCCAAACACACGGAATTGAATCACCTCTGAGGTGACCTCGTCATAGCAACGCCCCCCATAGCCGTGCCCTCTCCTGTCGGGTGGGGTCCATTCGGGGTGCACTATGACCCTCCCAGTCACCCCCCTCGACCAACAGACGGGGTCTGTTGGTCAACATGACAGTCTATCCCACGTCCTGTCACTAACTTGATCGACAGGTCTCTGCCCACGTCGGCTCTCTAGCTTCAAGTTACCCCAGACAGACAGACAGACAGACAGACAGACAGACAACACCATCTTTTCTCTTCACTTGCTCTCTATTCCCGCTGCTCCTCTGCCTCAATCACACACTTACGCATACACACTACCATATTAACACTGACACACACACACACACACACACACACACACACACACTGTTCTCACGCACACACTGAATTCCCTGTTGTAATGAACAAGTTAATTATACAAAACAACTTCCTCTAATCCTAAAGTAACCTGAAGCAGAACAATATAAAACACAGCTGATTGGTGGAGGACTACAGGCGATGAGTTACTCATAATATGTGTTAATCCTCTTTACTGAAGCTGAACGAGAACCAACAATCTTTTGCTACTAATACAACAACATTGTCAAAGGTTTTAATCATTTAGTTACTTTTGTCCATTCTAGCATAGCCATTTAAATTCCGAGATACCCACGCGGATATCATTTAGGATTAAAGACAACCATCCAACTAGGCCTTCACACAAGTTGTCCTGTTACTTGCCTCAGCTAACCAGGGTTGTGTTCAGTTTATAGCGAAACTCAAACATTCAGACAGATTCAGTCTGATCACGCACACCTCTTTACACTGCAGAATGTCTATCACGCCTTGTCCACGACAGACTCTCTCACACACACACACACACACACACACACACACACACACACACACACACACAGACAGAGACACTCACACACGCTCAAACAACAAAACGAACACAAACAAAAAGACTTGCTTACGCAAATACACAAACACACATTCAACCAACCACAAACACACACACGCAAGCACACATGCACGCACACACTCACGCACACACACACACAACCCAGACAAAAAGAATGCCCCGCTGAGAGAGAAAGAGCCCCAGTTCTCCGTGCATCAACCGTGGCCTAGATAAGCACAATAGACTGAGCACATACACCTCAACAATCACTACTGCATTTAACTGCTTATAAACAGAGATCAATCTATTCTCTGGGAACACACATGTTTTCTCATGAAATGAAATTACAGCTCTGAGGCGAGACACTGCATGATAGGATAGGTCAAACACACAGACCTCTCCTCTCCATGGCAACAGTTTGTGGTTTTGGTTGGCAGTGTGTGTGTGTGTCCGTAACAGTGTGTGTGGCAACCCCGCTATCTCAGCGTCTGTATTAGCATAGCAGCAGTACAGCTTTGTTTTACCACGACCTGTATAATCAGTGTCACACTAGCAACACAACCAATCAAATACTGGTGTCTGCCCCGTAACCCCCCGCACCTCTCACACACACACACACACACACGCACCCACTCCTGCGCGCACACACACACCATGTCCCCAGCTGTCTGCCATGCTGTGTCAATCTGATGCTAATTAATATGATAACTAATACCTATTACACCACAGAGAGGTTCATATGTTAATATGATAACTAATAGTTTCAGGCCCACTCCTTTGATTTGTGTCTAAAAAGGGAAGAGAGGGAAAATGATAAATACATAGCCAATGAGGAGGTGCTGTGAGCCAGTTCCCAGCTGTAAGTTAGCTTCCCTGTTCCCCCTCTCTGGCCGTACCATCATGGCTTCTACCACAGCTGTTTAGGATGAGGACTTATTATGGGTGAAGCAGAAAGGAAGAATATGCACCCTACAGTATATGACAAACATAAATACACACCAACTTCTTCCTCTCCTTTCTTCCATTCCTTCTATGTAGCATTACTAACTAGTGTAACGGAGGAAGTCATCATCATGGGCTTGTGTTTCCTTTTCGACGCTGCGTCTCAACTCATCATAGAAGACGGAAGAGAGAGAGGAAGAGAGAGAGGAAGAGAGAGAGGAAGAGAGAAGAGGGGAGCGAAATAGGAAGGAAGCGAGAGAAGACTGGGGAGACAGATGGGAAAAGAAACAAAGGAAGAAAGGAATGAATGGAGAGAGAGAGAGCGAGAGAGAGAGCGAGAGAGCGAGAGAGAGAGAGAGAGAGAGCGAGAGAGCGAGAGAGAGAGAGAGAGAGAGAGAGAGAGAGAGAGAGAGAGAGAGAGAGAGAGAGAGAGAGAGAGAGAGGGGGTGGGGAGAAGGAGAGAGAGGGAGAGTAAAAGAGGTGTGTAGTGTAGAAGAGCCAGCTGACATTATAAAGCTGCAGAGTTTATGAGTCGTGGTGATTAGCCAGATCTTACTAATCAATGACACATTCACATGGCTGCCTGCTCCGTTGCTAACCCCCCAATACACACTAATTGGTCTATTCTGGGCTAAACATGGTGACGCTGCCTTCCACTTCAGAGCAAGCCCTCTCTCTCTCTCACACACACACACACACACACACACACACACACACACACACACACACACACACACACACACACACACACACACACACACACACACACACACACACATAATCTGTTAATGTATACCTCATACATATCTGGTGAAGAGAATGCTGTGTACATTGAGTGTACAAATTAAGAACACCTTCCTAATATTTAGTTGCACCTCCCCCCTTTTGCCCTTAGAACAGCCTCAATTCATCGGGGCATGGACTCTACAAGGTGTCGAAAGTGTCCCACAGGGATGCTGGTCCATGTTGACTCCAATGCTTCCCACAGTTGTGTCAAGTTGGCTGGATGTCCTTTGGGTGGTGGACCATTCTTGATACTCACGGGAAACACCTGGTCAGTCTATGTCATGGAAAGACATAGTACACCCAGTGTATATTTTCTTAAAAGGTCAAATTGAGTCTGATTCAATTTGTGCATGGATAAAGACCAATGGATACCGCTGCGTCTGTACTAACAATAATCAGGCAACAGAATCTAGACTAGGAAAATTTCACAAATTACATTTCAGTTTGTTTAGTGTTTAGATAATGGAGCCAGATGTAATGCTGTGCTGTGTGGATCCAACAGGCTGCACTATATAGCAACAGCGCCACCAACATCTCAGACCATAACTTACATGCTGTAACACACTTATGGTTCAAATCTGCATGACATTTTGACCTAGTATTATAAATATTATATATTTGAGATAATTACATTATTTTGGTATTTTGGTATTGTGGGGATATAAATAAAACATAAACCAGCATATACTACTACTACAATTCAACAGTTGGAACACAAAGTATTACAGGAGTATGAGAGTTGCTTAGTGGTAAAGTACTTAAGTAAAAATACTTTAAAGTACTACTTAAGTAGTTTTTATCTGTACTTTACTATTTCTATTTTTGACAACTTTTACATTTTCCCTGACACCCAAAAGTACTTTTGAATGCTTAGCAGGTCAGGAAAATGGTCCCACACTTATCAAGAGAACATCCCTGGTCATACCTACTGCCTCTGATCTGGCGGACTCACTAAACACAAATGCTTTGTTTTTAAATTATGTCTGAGTGTTTTATCCATAAATAAATAAATAAATACAAATTGTGCCGTCTGGTTTGCTTAATATAAGGAATTTGAAATGATTTATACTTTTACTTTTGATACATAAGTATATTTTAGCAAGTACATTTACTTTTGATACATACAGTTGGCGTCGGAAGTTTACATACACTTAGGTTGGAGTCATTAAAACTCGTTTTTCAACCACTCCATACATTTCTTGTTAACAAGCTATAGTTTTGGCAAGTCGGTTAGGACATCTACTTTGTGCATGACACAAGGAATTTTTCCAACAGTTTACAGACAGATTATTTCACTTATAATTCACTGTATCACAATTCCAGTGGGTCAGAAGTTTACATACACTAAGTTGACTGTGCCTTTAAACAGCTTGGAAAATTCCAGACAATGTCATGGCTTTAGAAGATTCTGAAAGGCTAATTGTACCTGTGGATGTATTTCAAGGCCTACCTTCAAACTCAGTGCCTCTTTGCTTGACATCATGGGAAAATCAAAAGAAATCATCCAAGACCTCAGAAAAAGAATTGTAGACCTCCACAAGTCTGGTTCATCCTTGGGAGCAATTTCCAAATGCCTGAAGGTACCGCGTTCATCTGTACAAACAATAGTACGCAAGTATAAACACCATGGGACCATGCAGCCGTCATACCGCTCAGGAAGGAGACGCGTTCTGTCTCCTAGAGATGAACGTACTTTGGTGCGAAAAGTGCAAATCAATCCCAGAACAACAGCAAAGGACCTTGTGAAGATGCTGGGGGAAACAGGTCCAAAAGTATCTATATCCACAGTAAAACGAGTCCTATATATCGACATAACCTGAAAGGCCGCTCAACAAATAAGAAGCCACTGCTCCAAAACCGCCATAAAAAAGCCAGACTACGGTTTGCAACTGCACATGGGGACAAAGATCGTACTTTTTGGAGAACTGTCCTCTGGTCTGATGAAACAAAAATAGAACTGTTTGGCCATAATGACCATCGTTATGTTTGGAGGAAAAAGGGGGTTGCTTGCAAGCCGAAGAACACCATCCCAACCGTGAAGCACGGGGGTGGCAGCATCATGCTGTGGGGGTGCTTTGCTACAGGAGGGACTGGTGCACTTCACAAAATAGATGGCATCATGAGGTAGGAAACTGATGTGGATATATTGAAGCAACATCTCAAGACATCAGTCAGGAAGTTAAAGCTTGGTCGCAAATAGGTTTTCCAAATGGACAATGACCCCAAGCATACTTCCAAAGTTGTGGCAAAATGGCTTAAGGACAACAAAGTCAAGGTATTGGAGTGGCCATCACAAAGCCCTGACCTCAATCCTATAGAAAATTTGTGGGCAGAACTGAAAAAGCGTGCGCGAGCAAGGAGGCCTACAAACCTGACTCAGTTACACCAGCTCTGTCAAATGTGCCAGAATTCACCCAACTTATTGTGGGAAGCTTGTGGAAGGCTACCCGAAACGTTTGACCCAAGTTAAACAATTTAAAGGCAATGCTACCAAATACTAATTGAGTGTATGTAAACTTCTGACCCACTGGGAATGTGATGAAAGAACTAAAAGCTGAAATAAATAATTCTCTCTACTATTATTCTGACATTTCACATTCTTAAAATAAAGTGGTGATCCTAACTGACCTAAAACAGGGAATTTTTACTAGGTTTACATTTTTAGGAATTGTGAAAAACTGAGTTTAAATGTATTTGGCTAAGGTGTATATTTAAAACCAAATACTTTTAGACTTTTTCTCAAGTAGTATTTTACTGAGTGACTTTCACTTTTACTTGAGTCATTTTCTATTAAGGTATCTTTACATTTACTCAAGTATGACAATTGGGTACTTTTTCCACAACTAGAGTTGCTCATTGGAGAGGGCATATTAGTCATCACACACACACACACACACAAACTTGAGTAGGGTCACCCACAGGGTACTTTCCTCTCTCAGTGAGTCCTGGGAGCGAGCAGCACTTCTAGCTGAGAGGAGGACACTTAAACACACAATATTAGTGTGTGTAGGGGTGTGTGTGTGTGTGTGTGTGTCTGTACTGTGAAGACATTTGTAGTAAACAACAATGCAATTACTCTTTTAACCAGTGTGTGTGTGTAATAATGCCAGTCCATTCCGTGGTAATAGACGTGACCGGGGGAGATCCTCACCCACTGCCTCTCCAGCCACTCTTAACACATATATACTACATCTACTGAGTGTACAAACAGCCCTGACAAACACAGCCTGACTGGATCATTCAAATGTCAACGCAAATTGCAGGGTCTGTTTTTCTGAATGGCTGGCGTTAGCTGCCCGTATTGGTGGCTAGGAGTGGGTGTTCGAGAGGAACAATGTTTTCTACAAAAAAATCAAAATTCAAAATGTTGAAAGAGTTAGCGCTTTAGTAAAACACACAAACCCATGCACGCACAGGCGCACGCACACACACACACACACACACACAATATTATCGTCCTGGATCATTAACTCAGCAGATCTCACCCATGATAACTCAACACACACACACACACACCTCTGTGTGTGTCCTGTCAATAGGATGTGAAGGGTTTTGCCACTAATGACCAGTGTAGAGATAAGACAGGAGAGGTTCATGTGTTACTGGGAAGAATCTAGATAAGAGATTTCCCTCTGAGAGAGAGAGAGAGAGAGAGAGAGAGAGAGAGAGAGAGAGAGAGAGAGAGAGAGAGAGAGAGCTCAAAGACATTGCTCCTGCATTTTTAACAAAAAATATAGATTTAGAGTTAGATAAAGTAGGATTTTTTGGCAGGGACATATACAGGATGCTACCCTCCACAACATAACCTTCATTCCAAACCAAAACTCCAAACCTACAACCTGATTTTGGACGGAATTACCTGGAAGGCTTTCTACTACCAAGGATTCCTATTCCCAAACTATACAGCAAATGCTCTGGCAAACAAACAGAAACCTGAAAACACCATCCAACCTGGAACTGAGTGAGTAATGTTTAGTATGAAGCTATTTTTCACTTTCAAAAACCAAGAAGAAAAATACATTACAATGATATATTTTACTTTATAAGGACTGAATGCTAAGGCTACCAAGCTTGCTAGTACAAAGAGATACAATTTCAATTAGCACTGACGTGTGAAGTGAGAGGTGTCAAAGCCCTTGAGCCCAACAATGGCAGGAGAGTCGCACAGTCTACCCCAACCAAATGGAGAGGCCTTAGAAGCACCCCCCCGCTGTTCAGAGGTAATTAAAATACAGTACCCTCTGAATGTAAAAAACTACAAGACACGAAAAGAGTACAAAATGAAACTTCTTTTGGGGAATCAGGAGATACTTTTTGCTGATTTTTATAAAAATGGGAACATAAGCAACCTTATCTTCCACACAGACCATCCCCTGGCATGGCACAGTGCTATACTAGCACACTACCCCTCTGTTAAGAGGGGGGTGTTAGCGATGGGTGGAAACTCAGGATACTGGACAACGAGGACTCTGAGTCGTCTAATATTAATCTCTATAAATCTGGAACCGTTTTGGTTCAAGGCAGCACCAAACTGTTCCAGCTGGACTTTCACCTAATCAAAGAAATAGCTCAGCAGGAGAAGCTCTCCCTTGAGAAAGATACCCCCACCCCGAGCGGGTCAGACCAGACCTCTTCATTAAATAACCCCACAGAGCAACCCCAAGCAGAAAGTCAACTTCTCAGCACAGAGTACTACTCCCTCATTGAAATGAAGGATACATTCACCCAGCTGGAGGTAAGGCAGGTGGAGCTGGAACAGCAGGTGAACACACTCCAGTCAGCACAGACCCAGGTAGAGAGAGACATGTCTGCACTCTGGACTGTGGTGAGACAACATCAACAGGAGAAAGAGCAGGAGCAGGAGAAGAACAGAGCACTAGAGGAGAGGATCAGAGTGCTGGAGGAGAAGGTGAGAACGATGACGGGTGACATAGAACAACCCATTAGAGAGCTGGCCACCCCTGCAGAGAAGCCAGCAGAACAGCCCACCTCAGATCCTGGCCAAAGTCTCGACACCGCAGCAGAACAGTACAACCTAGACCCTGACCATAGCCTCGACATCACAGCCAGACAAACAAATGAAGAACCCCAAGCCCTGGGGACCCTAACCCCTCTGAGCAACCCCCCTGTCAGACACCCTGATAGCCCTCATGACGACCCCCCCACACCCACTGAGGACATACACAAGCCACAGATTGTACTCCTTATGGACTTAAACGGGAAATACATACAAGAAAATAAACTTTTTCCAAAACACACAGTGTCTAAACTCTGGTGTCCAAACACCCAGCGCGCCCTAGACCTTCTGTCTGAGGATCAACTAGGGTCACCCAGCCACATAATAATACACACAGGCACAAACGACCTGAGAACACAGCAGGAAAGGGTGGCCACAGCACTCAAGGGAGTGATAGAAAAAGCTTATTCTACTTTCCCCAACGCACAAGTGGTTATCTCAACCCTGTTACCACGAAAATACTTCCACCCTGCTACCATACAGCGGGTAAACACAAGTATTTCCCGTGACTGTGCATCAAAACCAAATGTCTACCTGGCCCACCACTCCACCCTGGACGTGAACAGCCTTTATGACCAGGTCCACCTATCCAAGGCAGCAGTGCCCACCTTCGCCCGGACCCTAAAGGATATCGCCCTCAACCGCAGACCCAACACCTCACACAGGAGCAACAGATCAACAGACACCCCGCCCAGACCAGCGAGACACTCTCCCAGACCTGCGGGACCCGCCCCCAGGACATACACATAGAGGACCCCCGCAGAGAGGACCTCCATCCAGACCACAGCACCATCAGCCACATCTACACCCCCACCCCCACCAATTAACTCCCCTCCAAGTCAACCATGCCCACACCCCATTTAGGCCCCCTCAGATCAGACCTATGCCCCTCCTACCCACCCCAAGCCCCCCACTCCCACAAAGAGGGCCTCAACATGAAAGTCACACATAAGCCCAGGCCGTGAGCAGGCAAACAGGCCCAACACCCACTCTTACACTAGCCCAAGCCAATGGCATGTACCAGATGCTCAGCAGGCTCTGCTCACAATTACTGGCCTGAGGCCAAACCACACAAACAACAACATTAGACACTTTATGGAACACAAAGCCTTCACTATTTCATCATGGAATATCCAAGGCCTAAGGTCATCTGCCTTTGGCCTAAAGAGCAGGAATCTGGACTTCACCAAAGAAATCGGAAATACAGACATTGTCATCCTACAAGAAACATGGTATAGAGGAGACGGACCGACTAGTTGCCCTCTAGGTTACAGAGAGCTGGTAGTCCCATCCACCAAACTACCAGGTGTGAAACAGGGAAGGGACTCAGGGGGCATGCTAATTTGGTATAGAGCAGACCTAACTCACTCTATTAAATTAATCAAAACAGGAACATTTTACATTTGGTTAGAAATTCAAAAGGAAATGATCTCAACAGAGAAAAATGTCCTCCTGTGTGCTACCTATATCCCCCCACTAGAATCCCCATACTTTAATGAAGACAGCTTCTCCATCTTGGAGGGGGAAATCAATCATTTCCAGACCCAGGGACATGTACTAGTCTGTGGCGACCTAAATGCCAGAACTGGACAAGAACCTGACACCCTCAGCACACAGGGGGACAAACACCTACCTGGAGGTGACAGCATTCCCTCCCCCATATGCCCCCCTAGGCACAACTACGACAACATAACCAACAAAAACGGTTCACGACTCCTGCAGCTCTGTCGCACACTGGGTATTTACATAGTCAATGGTAGGCTTCGAGGGGACTCCTATGGTAGGTACACCTATAGCTCATCTCTTGGCAGTAGTACTGTAGACTACTTTATCACTGACCTCAACCCAGAGTCTCTCAGAGCGTTCAAAGTCAGCCCACTGACACCCCTATCAGACCACAGCAAAATCACAGTCTACTTGAACAGAGCAATACTCAATCATGAGGCATCAAAGCCAAAGGAACTGAATAATATTAAGAAATGCTATAGATGGAAGGAAAGTAGTGTTGAAACCTACCAAAAAACAATTAGGCAACAACAAATGCAATCTATTCTAGACAACTTCCTGGACAAAATGTTCCACTGTAATAGTGAAGGTGTAAACTTGGCAGTAGAAAACCTAAACAGTATATTTGACCTCTCAGCTTCCCTATCAAATCTAAAAATCTCTAACAGAAAACCAAAGAAAAGTAACAACAGTGATAAATGGTTTGATGAAGAATTCAAAAACCTAAGAAAGAAATTGAGAAACCTGTCCAACTAAAAACATAGAGACCCAGAAAACCTGAGCCTACGCCTTCACTATGGTGAATCACTAAAACAATACAGAAATACACTACGGAAAAAGAAGGAACAGCATGTCAGAAATCAGCTCAATATAATTGAAGAATCCATAGACTCTAACCACTTCTGGGAAAATGCAAATGCAAAACACTAAACAAACAACAACACGAAGAGCTATCTATCCAAAACGGAGATGTATGGGTAAACCACTTCTCCAATCTTTTTGGCCCTATAACAGAGAACAAAAAGCAAAAAAATATACATGATCAAATGCAAATCTTAGAATCAACTATTATAATATAATAATAATAATATGCCATTTAGCAGACGCTTTTATCCAAAGCGACTTACAGTCATGCGTGCATACATTTTATTTTTTTGTGTATGGGTGGTCCCGGGGATCGAACCCACTACCTTGGCGTTACAAGTGCCGTGCTCTACCAGCTGAGCTACAGAGGACTACCAGAACCCACTGGATTCTCCAATTACATTGAATGAACTACAGGACAAAATACAAACCCTCCAACCCAAAAAGACCTGTGGTGTTGATGGTATCCTCAATGAAATGATAAAATATACAGACCACAAATTTCAATTAGCTATACTTAAACTCTTTAACATCATCCTTATCTCTGGCATCTTCCCCTATATTTGGAACCAAGGACTGATCACCCCAATCCACAAAAGTGGAGACAAATTTGACCCCAATAACTACTGTTGGATATGCGTCAACAGCAACCTTGGGAAAATCCTCTGCATTATCATTAACAGCAGACTAGTTCATTTCCTCAGTGAAAACAATGTACTGAGCAAATGTCAAATTGGCTTTTTACCAAATTACCACAATAATATGCCATTTAGCAGACGCTTTTATCCAAAGCGACTTACAGTCATGCGTGCATACATTTTTGTGTATGGGTGGTCCCGGGGATCGAACCCACTACCTTGGCGTTACAAGCGCCGTGCTCTACCAGCTGAGCTACAGAGGACCAGAAAAGGGCAACCAGTGAAGAACAAGTGAAGAACAAACACCCTTGTAAATACAACCCATATTTATGTTTATTTATTTTCCCATTTGTACTTTAACTATTTGCACATTGTTACAACACTGTATATATATATATATATATATATACAGTGGGGAGAACAAGTATTTGATACACTGCCGATTTTGCAGGTTTTCCTACTTACAAAGCATGTAGAGGTCTGTAATTTTTATCATAGGTACACTTCAACTGTGAGAGACGGAATCTAAAACAAAAATCCAGAAAATCACATTGTATGATTTTTAAGTAATTAATTTGCATTTTATTGCATGACATAAGTATTTGATACATCAGAAAAGCAGAACTTAATATTTGGTACAGAAACCTTTGTTTGCAATTACAGAGATCATACGTTTCCTGTAGGTCTTGACCAGGTTTGCACACACTGCAGCAGGGATTTTGGCCCACTCCTCCATACAGACCTTCTCCAGATCCTTCAGGTTTCGGGGCTGTCGCTGGGCAATACGGACTTTCAGCTCCCTCCAAAGATTTTCTATTGGGTTCAGGTCTGGAGACTGGCTAGGCCACTCCAGGACCTTGAGATGCTTCTTACGGAGCCACTCCTTAGTTGCCCTGGCTGTGTGTTTCAGGTTGTTGTCATGCTGGAAGACCCAGCCACGACCCATCTTCAATGCTCTTACTGAGGGAAGGAGGTTGTTGGCCAAGATCTCGCGATACATGGCCCCATCCATCCTCCCCTCAATACGGTGCAGTCGTCCTGTCCCCTTTGCAGAAAAGCATCCCCAAAGAATGATGTTTCCACCTCCATGCTTCATGTTTGGGATGGTGTTCTTGGGGTTGTACTCATCCTTCTTCTTCCTCCAAACACGGCGAGTGGAGTTTAGACCAAAAAGCTATATTTTTGTCTCATCAGACCACATGACCTTCTCCCATTCCTCCTCTGGATCATCCAGATGGACAATGGCAAACTTCAGATGGGCCTGGACATGCGCTGGCTTGAGCAGGGGGACCTTGCATGCGCTGCAGGATTTTAATCCATGACGGCGTAGTGTGTTACTAATGGTTTTCTTTGAGACTGTGGTCCCAGCTCTCTTCAGGTCATTGACCAGGTCCTGCCGTGTAGTTCTGGGCTGATCCATAACCTTCCTCATGATCATTGATGCCCCACGAGGTGAGATCTTGCATGGAGCCCCAGACCGAGGATGATTGACCGTCATCTTGAACTTCTTCCATTTTCTAATAATTGCGCCAACAGTTGTTGCCTTCTCACCAAGCTGCTTGCCTATTGTCCTGTAGCCCATCCCAGCCTTGTGCAGGTCTACAATTTTATCCCTGATGTCCTTACACAGCTCTCTGGTCTTGGTCATTGTGGAGAGGTTGGAGTCTGTTTGATTGAGTGTGTGGACAGGTGTCTTTTATACAGGTAACGAGTTCAAACAGGTGCAGTTAAGACAGGTAATGAGTGGAGAACAGGAGGGCTTCTTAAAGAAAAACTAGCAGGTCTGTGAGAGCCAGAATTCTTACTGGTTGGTAGGTGATCAAATACTTATGTCATGCAATAAAATGCCAATTAATTACTTAAAAATCATACAATGTGATTTTCTGGATTTTTGTTTTAGATTCTGTCTCTCACAATTGAAGTGTACCTATGATAAGAATTACAGACCTCTACATGCTTTGTAAGTAGGAAAACCTGCAAAATCGGCAGTGTATCAAATACTTGTTCTCCCCACTGTATATAAATAATATGACATTGGAAATGTCTTTATTCTTTTGGAACTTCTGAGTGTAATGTTTACTGTATTTATTGTTTATTTGATGGGCTCAAAACAGTGCAGAGAGATTAATTGAAACATTGAACTCAAATGAAATGATGAACTCTATACAGTTTTTCAATTACTCACAATACCAAAACAATAAAGAAGGTGTCAATTCAGCTACTCAAAACATCAATTGCATTTTCCAAAAAGCAGCATCGAAAGCAAATTTGAGAAAATCAAAGAAATGCAACATCAGAAACAATCAAAAAAATGTTTCTGAAAAATGGTTTGATAACGAATGTAAAACAATTAGAAAAAACTTAAGACAAATGTCAAATGAAAAACATAAGCAGCAAAACAACCCAGATCTACGCTATGAATACTTCGAAACTCTGAAATAGTATAAACATACACTAAAACGCAAGAAATTGAATTATACCAACAAGACACTTGATGAAATTGATAGTGCAATTGACCAAAATCAGTTCTGGGACATGTGGAACAATTTAAGCATGACAAAGCCACAAGAATTAGCCATACAAGATGAAGGAATTTGGAAAACTTATTTTGATAATCTATACAAAAACGTCCCACAAAAAGACTTACAACAGAACCAATTAGAAATTCAAGAAAATTTGAACATCCTTGAATCGGTCATTAGAAACAACCAAAATCCATTAGATTACCCAATAACCCAACAAGAACTAAATGAAAAGCTAAAATCAAAGAAGGCTTGTGGTCTAGATAACATCAGAAATGAAATGCTGAAAAACAGCACACCTGAGTTGCAAAATGCTGTGCTTAAGTTGTTCAACATAGTTTTAACTTCTGGC
>NW_028162740.1:0-17500 GCF_964263955.1 Coregonus lavaretus | reverse complement strand
GGATACTCAGTCCCTATATGTAGTCCTCTAACTGTATTGCCACTGTTAGGAGTCAAATCTGCTGTTTGATTTGGATTAACATGGTTCATTAACCCAATGTACCAACACTGTCAGACTCATTACACTCCTTCGTCCAATTTTCCCTCCCTCCTTCTATCCCCATCCGTGGACAAAACCTCTCTCTCTCTCTCTCTCCGGCTGGATTGGAGTAATTCTAGAGATAATTTTAGGATAATCTCCCATCAAATGTCTCAGAGTGCTGCCACCCTGCTTGCCCACTGCCTGATTACCAGCCTCGCTGTGCCAGCCACTTCTGCTGACCGTTGTCACACACACGTTTCCACACACAAACACACACACTAGGTTTAACTTTACACACACAATTTCAAGCCTGCCAACCATTCCTACTTCCTGCTACTGCCAACACTCACTCAGCTGCATACAAATAAACACACACACACACATTATGCAGGGGGGAGTCACTACTGGGATGTTTGTTTGCCACCTAGTGGTAGAATTTACAACATGCATTTACAACTCATTCTACACTCCAAAGATATCATTTATTGACCAACACTGCCATCTGGTGCCAAGGTATCAGTGTTACTACATGAATGGCTTCAGATAGCGATCTAGCATCAGCCTACCCTCCTCAAGTCCTAATCATAGCCATTAGAGGGAGACATGTAGCAATTTATGTAAGTTAAAGTTTCCTCTAACGCCAACATGCACTTGAGTGTCTCCTGGCTGTTTAAAGACGTACTCAGAAGTGTCACATCTCACTCACACATAGAACTCTTAGAGACGCTTTCTTCTGGACCACGATACAATCTTCACTCCCTCTCCTCTCCTCTTCTCCTCTCTTCTCCTCTCCTCTCTTCTCCTCTTCTCTCCTCTCTTCTTCTCTCCTCTCTTCTCCTCTCTTCTTCTCTCTTCTCCTCTTATCTCCTCTTCTCTAGTAATGAAAGGTACAGACACTGGGGTCTCTCTTTCTTTCAGCTGCATAACACTTTCAACAACGCTCTCCTCTCTTCTGTTCTTCTGTCCATCCATGGAGAATAGGTAGAGTGAATATTCGCTCTAACTCCCCTGAGGTTAAAGTATGCACATCCAACAAATTGAACAAACTGAAAGCACAACCACAGGTGCAGGGAACACTAAATACCATGGGAAGAGAAAAAACATACCGTACCTGCAGACTTTGAATGCTCTGCTCCCATTTCGATCAATAGGTATTTTTCAGATTTTATTCCACCTGATATTCTCAGTGAGGGAAGTATCCCATCAGAAGTATCCCGTCATTCAGAAGTATCCCATCGGTCAGAGCTGAAGCTTCTTGAATTGAGTGAGTCTCTTTACTTCCCAAAGCAGGGAGAAACAGTAACACATTATCAGCTCTATGCCTCTGTCTTCAGCCCTCACTGTCTGCTCTGACAGAATACACTCAGCCACAGAGCTCATTCTGACCTAAAGTTTAGCTGGAGAGAGAGAGAGAGAGAGAGAGAGAGAGAGAGAGAGAGAGAGAGAGAGAGAGAGAGAGAGAGAGAGAGAGAGAGAGAGAGAGAGAGAGAGCGAGAGAGACAGAGAGAGCGAGAGAGAGAGACAGAGAGAGCGAGAGAGAGACAGAGAGAGAGAGAGCGAGAGAGAGACAGAGAGAGAGAGAGAATATAACACAGCCACCAGCTCACAAATCTGTAATCCATTGAGCCTTCTGAGTGAAGTCTGTCCTTCTGTTACACCCCGACTCCTCCACCCTCCTCATTTAATAAGGTCACACTGTCTCCCCCACTTCCCGTCTGCTCTACACTGCATATCATCCAGTACGGCACCGTGCCATCATCCAATCATATTTTAGTTCTCTCAACTCCTGACTGAGCCACTGTCTGCTGTTGTCCAGAGCCACTCGCTCGCTATACCTCTGCTGTCCTTCTCTGCACATCCCTCCCTCTCTCTGTCCCCATCTTCATCTGGCACTCCTTTCCCCATCTTTCATATCACTCCTCCTATCATCTCTTCTTCTCTTCCCATTCTCATATACTCTCCACCAGTGTCCTACTGCCTTCTCTGCGTCTCTCTGTCTCCAGCAGACTGCATATATTATTATCAATGACCTCCCTGCCTATTGTTTATGAATGACCAGCGCTGCATGCCAAACAAAGGCTATTTTCATAAGAAAGCTCCATTTAATTTCAGCTCCAATTAGATAGGAGGCTAAAGAATAGAGGTGGACAGTCCGCAGCCCCTAAGGATGGCAGGCCCCATTCAGAGCCATTGAATGGGGCCTTATTGCTTTCCTGGACAAAGGGAGCACGTGGATGGGCTTTCAGACTAGAAGACACAGAACAGAAATGACTGGGAAGAGAAGACAGTCTCCGGTACAATAACAAACCTTTAAAGGGAAATACAGTGTGTTCGCTTATCCTTCCATCCATCAATTCATCCTTCACTCTTTTCTCTTTCTTTCGTTCTTTCTGGTGTGTTGTAAGGCCTGGAAATAAATGACAGACCGTTGAAAGAGAGAGGAAGAGGAAGGAGGAGAGGAAGAGAAAGGAGGAGAGGTTTGGTGTGTGGTGTGGTGTGTGGCGTGGTGTGTGGTGTGTGTGTGTCCGCAGATGATTGATTTATGGCTTTGAAAAAAGAGAGAATAAAAAAAGAAGGAGAGAGATGATTTGACAACTACACAATGACTGGCTGTCACTTTCTCTCTGAGTAATAAGAGGGAGATTGATGAAAGAAAGAAAGAAAGAAAGAAAGAAAGAAAGAAAGAAAGAAAGAAAGAAAGAAAGAAAGAAAGAAAGAAAGAAAGAAAGAAAGAAAGAAAGAAAGAAAGAAAGAAAGAAAGAAAGAAAGAAAGAAAGAAAGAAAGAAAGAAAGAAAGAAAGAAAGAAAAGAAAGAAAGAAAGAAAGAAAGACGAGAGACTATTCCAGATCAAAGAAAAACAACGTGACTAAGAATGACCCTTTTCAGTCTCTTCTACTGTTTATAGTGTTAATCGAATAGAAACAATGAGAACATGTAAGTCCTGGCTAGAATCAATCTGTGTTAGATCTGGGTGTTAGATGATAAATCAGGATAATATTTACTTTGTATTTATGCAGGAATATTGAACAGAAGACAAAGGATGACTTTAGCCAATCAGGGAACAAGGTGATGGAGCTACATTGATCAAATATGACATCTAAGCCTTTGAGGCGACACCAGCAGAAATAGAGCCTTTCCCTTAGAAACCAAAACAGGAGAGTCTGACTACACAAAGGGCTTCGATAGGCTTGTTGCAGTGTGTGTGTGTGTGTGTGTGTGAACCAACCTTAATTCCTTTGGCAGGTAAGAAGAGAGGAAGGATCATGATCATCATAATCATCATCATGGTGGTTGTCGTTACCAGCCTGCTCCCAAGCCTTCATATCATGTTGCCTCATAAATACCTGTAAAATGTAATGTCATGATCTCCCCCTGCAAATGTCTGCAAATGTCATTCTTACCTTTCAACCAGGCAGACAGACAGTCTACACAACATGATCAGATCTCCTGGACGCCCCTAGCACCCAGCCTGTACTCAGACATGTTAGCTTGTGTTTATCACAGTAGATTACAGCTGCATCCCAAATGGTACCCTATTCCCTATATAGTGCACTACAAAAGTAGGGACGTCTGCTTCATGTGGTACTGTAGCCTCCACCTGGTGTGTTACCTGCTGGCTGACTCCTGATAGGCTGGGTGACAGATAGAGAGGCTATGAAACACTGATACTTATTAGACATACAGAGACAGAGACATAGAGAGACATACAGAGACAGAGACATAGAGAGACAGAGAGACAGAGACATAGAGAGACATAGAGACATATAGAGACATACAGAGACATAGAGAGACATACAGAGACATAGAGATACATACAGAGACATAGAGGGACATAGAGAGACATACAGAGACAGAGAGACATACAGAGACACACAGAGACATAGAGGGACATAGAGAGACATACAGAAACAGAGAGACATACAGAGACATAGAGGGACATAGAGAGACATACAGAGACATAGAGAGACATAGAGAGACATAGAGAGACATACAGAGACATAGAGAGACATACAGAGACATAGAGAGACATACAGAGACATACAGAGACATAGAGAGACATAGAGAGACATAGAGAGACATACAGAGACATAGAGAGACATACAGAGACATAGAGAGACATAGAGAGACATAGTAGCTGATGTGTGGTGAGCTTTCTGCTGCATAACGGATACTATGGCATCACCTAGGTGGGTGTTGCACATCCATGGTGGATGAGTTGTGAATGTAAAGTGCTTTGAGCACCTGGAAAAGTGCTACATCAATCCAATTCATCATCAGCATCCCTTTCAGAGTCTTCCTGCAGTAATAATAATAATAATAATAATAATATGCCATTTAGCAGACGCTTTTATCCAAAGCGACTTACAGTCATGCGTGCATACATTTTTGTGTATGGGTGGTCCCGGGGATCGAACCCACTATCTTGGCGTTACAAGAGCCGTGCTCTACCAGCTGAGCTGAGCTACAGAGGAGCTACAGAGTACAAGCATGAGGGTTGGAGTCGCTCTCCTAAAAACACATTTATTTCTCCAAAGGCTCATTCCTCAGCAGTGTTCATATTTACATCAAAACGGACCAATACCAGTCAGTACCAATCAATACTGTACCCATACCAGTCAGTACCAATACCAGTCTGTACCAATACCAGTCAGTCCATTTCTGTACAAATCCCTTCTGACCCACCGGTCAGTGACAACACAAGGTTCAACCAATAGGCAGGCCACCAGGGGTCCAGGCCTTACACAGAAGACCACAACACATTAGACGATGGCAAGACATCCAAATGGGTGGATTTCATAGTAATGAAATAACAGTAGAGAAGAGGTGAAATGATGAGTTGTTTTTGTACAGTACCATTAGAGCTGTATTACTTTGCTGAGTGGGCATTTATAAACAGACAGGGAGGGAGTGAGGGAGGATACCTAGTCAGTTGTACAACTGAAATGTGTCTTGCACATTTAACCCAACCCCTCTGAATCAGAGAGGTGCGGGGAGCTGCCTTAATCAACATCCACGTCATCTGAGCCCAGGGAGCAAGAGCAGAATGGCTAGGCGCCGCTCCAGGTCCACGTTGGTTCAGGGATGGATCCACAGACATTCCTCATTATTATAGGTGGAGGCCAGGAGTTTTTCCTAACCACATGACCTGACTGGAGAAAAAAACACACAACCATGTATCTGCACGCAATCACTCAGTCATACTCATACACGTTTCTCCATCACACACTTCACTCTCACAGGCACAGACACACACACCTCATAAGTTAGTCTCGTCCCAGGTGTGGTTGTTCATACTCTTTAACACCCTCCGGATGACCTTATCCAGATCTTTCCGTACCCTCTGCTCCTCCTCCAGCGACCTCTTCATCCTCTTATTGTCCTGTTGAGGGGTCAAAGGTCAGCTTAATATCCTACAAGCATTCGGTTGGTAGTTGTACTACTTCATCCGTCATAACAGTGTCATGTCAGGTGTCGTAATGAGTTGTCATAGGCCTGTCTTAAGCCAGCATAATGGTGACACAGAGGGGACATTCACCTGTTGGAGCTCCTGTACCTCGTCCCTCAGGGCGTAAACCACATCCTCCAGGCTCCTTCAACCCAACACAGACGGTTAATACCATCCTAGAGGTGAATACATGATCATATATGTATACACACAGTACTGCACTAGTCTACACACTAACTAACACACTTAACTTAATCATCCAGAAACAGAAGCATTTTTATGAGAACACCATCTCACTGCAGCACATGATGACAGGAACTGTGAGGGGTTACCAAGATATTCAGCCCTGACCAAAAGGAAGACGGGGAGGGGGGGGGGGAGTAGGAGGAGAAGGAGGAAGAAGAGGCGGATGAGTAGGAGGTGGAAAGGAGATGGGGGAGGTGTGGGAGAGGTGGGGAGTAGGGGAAGGAGGAAAAAGGAGGAAGAAGAGGAGGTGGGGTGAGGAGTAGGAGAAGGAGGAAGAAGAGGAGGAAGAGGAGGAGGAGGCGGGAGAAGAGGAGGAGAGAGAAGAGGAAGAGGAAGGGAGAAGAGGAAGAGGGAGAAGAGGAGGAGGAAAAAGAGGAGGAGGAAGAAGAGGAAGAGGAGGGAAGGTGGATGTCTTACTTCTCTCTGACCACAGTCTGTCTGTTGCTCCTGGTCTCCTCCATGATGATCTTCTCCTCTCCAGGGATGATGACCTGCAGCCCTGTGTCACTCCGCGTCGCCCCTGTTCCAGACAAACACAACACACTAGATACACTGATCTAAGGTCAGTTTGGACTTCCAACTCCTAATGGCTGAGGATAGAATTGTGGGAGAGTAAGCTGATCCTAGATCTGTGCCTAAGGGCAACTTCTACCCACAGCAGTTTGGCTAACATAAGTGACTGAGTTCCTGGTTGGTGATTGGCTACATGATAAGAAAAGCAAAACAGGACACAAACACAGGAGACTGGAGAGGCCGTGGGCTAGTTAGTCATGCACAGAACGACGAGACACAATGACAGAGGAGCCATGTTGGAGAGGAAGAACAGAAGGAGGATGAGAGAGAGGCATATCACTTCTTCATCATCCTGATCCATTCACCCCTCATTGGTTTTACCTCACCACACCACTGTCTGTTGCAGACAAAAATAAAACAACAAGAAGAATACAGTGTATATTCGTGAGAGAAAAGACACCATTTTGTTTTCACATTTCCTGTTCTAATGGTTTAGCCTAGAGTCTTGTTGACAGTGACATCCAACACAGTGAAATAAGGTGTGCTTCTGACAAAACACCCAAAATACCAACCACTAACAAAAGACAGATTTATTCACAACTCAATGATACAGTGTTTGGGACCTCTTGTCATATACGTCAGTCTGTATATATATATATATACAAATATTCTGTAGGTGATGTTTGTAGGTAGGTAGGTAGGTAGGTAGTTAAGATAGTTAAGTAGGTAGGTAGGTAGGTAGGTAGGTAGGTAGGTAGGTAGGTAGGTAGGTAGGTAGGTAGGTAGGTAGGTAGGTAGGTAGGTAGGTAGGTAGGTAGGTAGGTAGGTAGGTAGGTAGGTAGGTAGGTAGATAGATAGGTAGGTAAGATAGGTAAGATAGGTAAGATAGGTACAGTGAGAAAAAAGTATTTGATCCCCTGCTGATTTTCTATGTTTGCCCACTGACAAAGAAATGATCAGTCTATAATTTTAATGGTAGGTTTATTTGAACAGTGAGAGACAGAATAACAACAAAAAAATCCAGAAAAACGCATGTCAAAAATGTTATAAATTAATTTGCATTTTAAATGAGGGAAATAAGTATTTAACCCCCTCTCAATCAGAAAGATTTCTGGCTCCCAGGTGTCTTTTATACAGGTAACGAGCTGAGATTAGGAGCACACTCTTAAAGGGAGTGCTCCTAATCTCAGCTTGTTACCTGTATAAAAGACACCTGTCCACAGAAGCAATCAATCAATCAGATTCCAAACTCTCCACCATGGCCAAGACCAAAGAGCTCTCCAAGGATGTCAGGGACAAGATTGTAGACCTACACAAGGCTGGAATGGGCTATAAGACCATCGCCAAGCAGCTTGGTGAGAAGGTGACAACAGTTGGTGCGATTATTCGCAAATGGAAGAAACACAAAATAACTGTCAATCTCCCTCGGCCTGGGGCTCCATGCAAGATCTCACCTCGTGGAGTTGCAATGATCATGAGAACGGTGAGGAATCAGCCCAGAACTACACGGGAGGATCTTGTCAATGATCTCAAGGCAGCTGGGACCATAGTCACCAAGAAAACAATTGGTAACACACTACGTCGTGAAGGACTGAAATCCTGCAGCGCTCGCAAGGTCCCCCTGCTCAAGAAAGCACATATACAGGGCCGTCTGAAGTTTGCCAATGAACATCTGAATGATTCAGAGGAGAACTGGGTGAAAGTGTTGTGGTCAGATTAGACCAAAATCGAGCTCTTTGGCATCAACTCAACTCACCGTGTTTGGAGGAGGAGGAATGCTGCCTATGACCCCAAGAACACCATCCCCACCGTCAAACATGGAGGTGGAAACATTATGCTTTGGGTGTGTTTTTCTGCTAAGGGGACAGGACAACTTCACCACATCAAAGGGACGATGGACGGGGCCATGTACCGTCAAATCTTGGGTGAGAACCTCCTTCCCTCAGCCAGGGCATTGAAAATGGGTCGTGGATGGGTATTCCAGCATGACAATGACCCAAAACACACGGCCAAGGCAACAAAGGAGTGGCTCAAGAAGAAGCACATTAAGGTCCTGGAGTGGCCTAGCCAGTCTCCAGACCTTAATCCCATAGAAAATCTGTGGAGGGAGCTGAAGGTTCGAGTTGCCAAATGTCAGCCTCGAAACCTTAATGACTTGGAGAAGATCTGCAAAGAGGAGTGGAACAAAATCCCTCCTGAGATGTGTGCAAACCTGGTGGCCAACTACAAGAAACGTCTGACCTCTGTGATTGCCAACAAGGGTTTTGCCACCAAGTACTAAGTCATGTTTTGCAGAGGGGTCAAATACTTATTTCCCTCATTAAAATGCAAATCAATTTATAACATTTTTGACATGCGTTTTTCTGGATTTTGTTGTTGTTATTCTGTCTCTCACTGTTCAAATAAACCTACCATTAAATTTATACACTGACTTTGTCTTTGTCAGTCGGCAAACGTACAAAATCAGCAGGGGATCAAATACTTTTTTCCCTCACTGTAGGTAGGTAGGTAGGTAGGTAGGTAGGTAGGTAGGTAGGTAGGTAGGTAGGTAGGTAGGTAGGTAGGACAGGTAGGTAAGATAGGTAGGACAGGTAGGTAGGTAGGTAAGATAGGTATGTAGGTAGGTAGGTAGGTAGGTAGGTAGGTAGGACAGGTAGGTAGGACAGGTATGTAGGACAGGTAGGTAGGTAGGTAGGTAGGTAGGTAGGTAGGTAGGTAGGTAGGTAGGTAGGTAGGTAGGTAGGTAGGTAGGTAGGTAGGTAGGTAGGTAGGTAGGTAGGTAGGACAGGTAGGTAGGACATTTTGATCACAGGTGTGGGATAGGTCATATACATCATTGGAGCACACAGAGGACACAGTTGGACAAATCAGTCACTTCACCCTGCCTCTCTGTTTTTGCTTTTCTTTAGTTTTTTTCCAACCACAGAATACACTGCAGTCACATGACCTGACCAACCACAGAATACACTGCAGTCACATGACCTGACCAACCACAGAATAAACTGCAGTCACATGACCTGACCAACCATAGAATACACTGCAATCACAAAGTAGAACACACAACACGAGGACAGTCATATTCTTAGCTCAAATACTCATAGAACCACTGTTTGGCTTATTATTTTGTTCCATTGGCATCCAGTATGTACAAAAAGGAGACCATTTATTTTAGTTCATGTTCATCTGTGTTGATGAATAAGTATGTCACATATGACCGCTCCCACAAGACTAGGTTTCTCTTTTGGTTGACACTTCCTCAACGCTTACATTATAGATTTACACTATGGATGAGCAGTACTGTACAGGGACACTTAATATCTATGGCAAGCGTAATAACTAGGCTACATCATCCACACAGTGATGTTATACACACACTGGGGTGGTAGGCTGGTAAGAGGGGGTACAGAAACGCAACTGTTCATAGTTAACACATTTCAATGCTCTACCACAGAGGTTGTGCACAAATGAATCCCAACAACACATGCTCAATGCCCAGTATAAACGTTGATACCATTTCACCATCACGTAGAAAGAGATTGACTGTATGTTCCACTAATCAGTTGTAAAACATTCACATACACAGTGAAATAAACATAATAAAAATCACATACATTATACAAAATAATTTAGGTAAAATAAACAAATAATTTGTAGAAATATATAAACAACAAATCCATTTATTCCATATATTGTTAGAATAACTCTGGAGAGAGAGGACTGATTTGAAGTGGACAGTAAACCGGGCCCAGTTTTTCAAAAGTGATGTATCCATAATTCGGCTATCGGATAGGTTAAATGCATAGAAACAGAATGAATAGAACAGGTGTCCCTATTCATGTCAATGATTAATCCGTTCTACTCATTCTCTTTCTATGCATTTAATCCAATCCAATAGCCCAAATCCAGATAACATTTGAAAAACCTGGCCCTGGGAATTCTTACTGTGGCATATGGAAATACTTTTTCAGGAAAACAGTTATTCTTAATGCATGATAATGTGGTGAAGGACACAAACAAAGGTTTCCTACTTGGGATATAGAAACTGGACCTGCCAGGCTTGTGCCTTTGCTTAGGGCCTAGAGTTGTACCTGGTCATGTGACGTGATCAGGAATAACTCCTGGTCCTACATGACGCTGCCTACAGTTGAGTTTTAAACATAGATTTGTGCCCTAGAATACAGAGGCTTGACTGTTCAATATAAACCACAGAAATATAATTTCATCAAGGCCCTTTGAGTAACATGAGCAGTAATTCATTTGGATTTCTTAGGATACTTAAAAACGGACTTCTATGTTGGCTTGTGGGCAGTAGGGTCACTTATACAAACTCTAAATATAAATACTCAAGTCTGACGCTCCGTCTTAGAGAGGATCTGCATGCATGCTAAAGACAAGTCTCTTGGCTTTTGAGAATATCATTGTTTAGCTGTTGAAGGAATATTGACTTTAAAAGTACTGCATCTTGGATTGGGGTAAAATCTGATGATAAGAGTGTAAATCGTCCCCCTGGGAATGAACAATGCATGCTGTTTATAGTGGAACAGGAACCTCATATGCTATATAATACCAATATCATAGAAATACTATTGTTGATGCTGTATTTGTTTGGCATGCTGTGTCCTGTGTGTGAAATACTGCAGGGGGGGTACTGCAACAGGGGCAAGAGCCTTAAGAAAGTCATAGCAATAACAAAAATATATAAATACATTGGATGTCATAAGGAAATGGCAACGGTCACCACAACATTTGCATGCTACTGTAATACAGTGCATTCGGAAAGTATTCAGACCCCTTGACTTCTTCCACATTTTGGTACGTTACAGCTTATTCTAAAATTGATTACATCGTTTTTTTCCCTCATCAATCTACACACAATACCCCATAATGACAAAGCAAAAGCAGGATTTAGATTTTTTTTGCAAATAATAATAAATAAACTGACATATCACATTTACATAGTATTCAGACCCTTTACTCAGTACTTTGTTGAAGCACTTTTGGCAGCGATTAAAGCCTTGAGTCTTCTTGGGTATGATGCTACAAGCTTGGCACACCTGTATTTGGGAGTTTCTCCCATTCTTCTCTGCAGATCCTCTCAAGCTCTGTCAGGTTGGATGGGGAGCGTTGCTGCACAGCTATTTTCAGGTCTCTCCAGAGATGTTCGATTGGGTTCAAGTCCAGGCTCTCGCTGGGCCACTCAAGGACATTCAGAGACTTGTCCAAAAGCCACTCCTGCATTGTCTTGGCTGTGTGCTTAGGGTCGTTGTCCTGTTGGAAGGTGAACCTTCGCCCCAGTCTGAGGTCCTGAGCACTCTGGAAAAGATTTTCATCAAGGATCTCCCTGTACTTTGTTCCGTTCATCTTTCCCTCGATCCTGACTAGTCTCCCAGTCCCTACCGCTGAAAAACATCCCCACAGCATGATGCTGCCACCACCATGCTTCACCGTAGGGATGGTGCCAGGTTTCCTCCAGACATGACACTTGGCATTCAGGCCAAAGAGTTCAATCTTGGTTTCATCAGACCAGAGAATCTTGTTTCTCATGGTCTGAGAGTCTTTAGGTGCCAAGCGGGCTGTCATGTGCCTTTTACTGAGGAGTGACTTCCGTCTGGCCACTCTACCATAAAGGCCTGATTGGTGGACTGCTGCAGAGATGGTTGTCCTTCTGGAAGATTCTCCCATCTCCACAGAGGAACTCTAGAGCTCTGTCAGAGTGACCATCGGGTTCTTGGTCACCTCCCTGACCTCCCCACAATTGCTTAGTTAGGCCGGGCGGCCAGCTCTAGGAAGTGTCTTGGTGGTTCCAAACTTCTTCCATTTAAGAATGATGGAGGCCACTGTGTTCTTGGGGACATTCAATGCTGCAGAAATGTTTTGGTAACCTTCCCCAGATCTGTGCCTCGACACAATCCTGTCTCGGAGCTCTACGGACAATTCCTTCGACCTCATGGCTTGGTTTTTGCTCTGACATGCACTGTTAACTGTGGGACCTTATTTAGACAGGTGTGTGCCTTTCCAAATCATGTCCAATCAATTTAATTTACCACAGGTGGACTCCAATCAACTTGTAGAAACATCTCAAGAATGATCAATGGAAACAGGATGCATCTGAGCTCAATTTCGAGTCTCATAGCAAAGGGTCTGAATACGTATGTAAATAAGGTATTTCTGTTTTTCATTTTAAATACATTTTCAAAAATTTCTAAAAACCTGTTTTCACTTTGTCATTATGGTGTATTGTGTGTAGATTGATGAGGAAAATGTTTTATTTAATCCATTTAAGAATAAGTCTGTAACGTAACAAAATGTGGAAAAGGTCAAGGGGTCTGAATACTTTCTGAAGGCACTGTATATGTGGAAGCAGGAGCTAGGTTAGAGAACATATATATATGGTCAATAGAATACATTCCTTCCTGAATCATATCTGAATATCAGACACACAGAGAGTCCCTACCTGCACCCCACCCCCCTCCCCAGAAACTGCCCAACACAAGCTACCTGGCAACTACGGAAAGAGAGTCAAGGTAACAGGTAGGTTTTCAAACAAAGAGAGGACAATAAATAAAAAAGAACCAAAACAAATAAATAATAAATAATAACTAAAAAATGTATACAATTACATAATTAAAAATAAATTAAATAAATAAACGTAACAACTCTTAAAAATCAGTTTGTTTTCCTCTAAAGCACAGGTTAAGAGGTAAATGTGCTGTACGGTGCTGTGCTGTGTTGTATAGCGCGGTATGGTAGGGTACAGTACGACCACGCTAGTTCTGGTGAGAGATGCAGCTCTTACGCGACACTGAGCCCATCCTGTAACTGTGGGTTGTCCACACAGAGTCGTAGTCAGAGTCCTCCGACAGGTCTGAGCCAGTCAAGTCAGGCCGTGACACGCTGCTACGGTGGCCCGGAGAGTCCACACTGGACCGGTCCACGTCCCCCAGCACATGGTTGTGCATCAGGTCAGTGCCCTGCCAGGCTAATGGGGGTGGTGTACAAACGCATTGGGGAGGGGGGGGGAGGGGGGGGGGGGGGGTGCAAACAATGTGGATGATGAAGGCAAACCATAACCAATGAGGAGTGGATGGAGAGGGAGGAAGGATGTATTAAATCAGAATAATAAGATGTAATCATAGTAATAAAATGGAAGCGAGGGAATAACCCCAATAAACAAAAATAAAATGAGCAACAAACGTCAACAGAAGATTGAAGGAGTGAGGAGTGAAGAGAGAGAGACAGAAGAGAGAGAGACTGTTAGAAAGAGAATTAATAACTAATGGCAGGTTTAAGAATAGCATTGGACTACTGATCCAAGAATGACAACACGACCTGACATCAACAAGTGTGTGTGTGTGTGTGTGTGTGTGTGTGTGTGTGTGTGTGCGCGTGTGTTCTTACTGGAGTTGAGGGTTTGTCTGGTCTTGGCGCTGGTACAGTAGGCTTCTATCACCTTCAGGATCTGAGCATCTTCCTCTAGAGCAACTGTACCTGGGGACGAGATGAGAGAAGGGGTTAGAACAGTGTGTACACACACACACACACACACACACACAGACACACACAGACACACAGACACACACAGACACAGACAGACACTGACACACAGAGTGAACATACTCTTCCTCAGGGCAGACTCCTCTTCTGACTGTTTCCTCTCTGGCTTACGTTTAGGAAGAAGCTTCTTCACACTCTTAGGACTCTTACTGAGGTCCTGGAGACAGAGATGGAGAGAAGGAGAGAGAGGGAGGTAGAGATGGAGAGAAGGAGAGAGAGGGAGGTAGAGATGGAGAGAAGGAGAGAGGGGGAGGTAGAGATGGAGAGAAGGAGGGGGGGAGGTAGAGATGGAGAGAAGGAGAGAGAGAGAGGTAGAGATGGAGAGAAGGAGAGAGAGGGAGGTAGAGATGGAGAGAAGGAGAGAGAGGGAGGTAGAGATGGAGAGAAGGAGAGAGAGGGAGGTAGAGATGGAGAGAAGGAGAGAGAGGGAGGTAGAGATGGAGAGAAGGAGAGAGAGGGAGGTAGAGATGGAGAGAAGGAGAGAGAGGGAGGTAGAGATGGAGAGAAGGAGAGAGAGGGAGGTAGAGATGGAGAGAAGGAGAGAGAGGGAGGTAGAGATGGAGAGAAGGAGAGAGAGGGAGGTAGAGATGGAGAGAAGGAGAGAGGGAGGTAGAGATGGAGAGAAGGAGAGAGAGGGAGGTAGAGATGGAGAGAAGGAGAGAGAGGGAGGTAGAGATGGAGAGAAGGAGAGAGAGGGAGGTAGAGATGGAGAGAAGGAGAGAGAGGGAGGTAGAGATGGAGAGAAGGAGAGAGAGGGAGGTAGAGATGGAGAGAAGGAGAGAGAGGGAGGTAGAGAGAGAGAAAGAGAGGGGGGAGGTAGAGAGAGAGAGAAAGAGAGGGGGGGAGGTAGAGAGAGAGAGAGAAAGAGAGGGGGGGAGGTAGAGAGAGAGAGAGAAAGAGAGGTGGGAGGTAGAGAGAGAGAGAAAGAGAGAGGGGGATGTAGAGAGAGTGAGGGATGGGAATGAACAACACAAACAAGCAATGACACCCAACCTCACCTAACCTCACCCAAACACATAACAACTTCTATTAATGCCATCACACACACACACATCCCCTATCCCCATCCACACACATCCTCACTCCCCATCCACACACATTCTCCCCTACCTCCTTGTAGCAGAGTGCTGCAGAGGGCCTGAGGGGGGGTGCGGGGCGCAGGCAGCTGAGGCTCCAGGGTTTGGGGGTGTTGGGGGGCTCCAGGGGCCCCCACATCATGGTGCTGTGTGGAGCCCCGTGGGAGGAGGGGTGGGGCAGGGTGTGGTAGGCTGGGGCCACCGTCATCGCACGGCTCTCCGCATGACGGGACGGAGTCAGAGGGTGGGAGGGCAACTGATGGAGGGAAGGAGGGAGGGTAAGAGGGAGTAGGGAGGAGGGAGGGAGGGTAGGAGGGAGGAGGGAGGGAGGGTAGGAGGGAGGAGGGAGGAGGGAGGAGGGAGGAGGGAGGAGGGAGGAGGGAGGAGGGAGGGTAGGAGGGAGGAGGGAGGGAGGGTAGGAGGTAGGAGGGAGGGTAGGAGGGAGGAGGGAGGGAGGGAGGGAGGGTAGGAGGGAGGGAGGGAGGGAGGGAGGGTAGGAGGGAGGAGGGAGGAGGGAGGAGGGAGGGTAGGAGGGAGGGAGGGTAGGAGGTAGGAGGGAGGGAGGGAGGGAGGGAGGGAGGGAGGGAGGGAGGGAGGGAGGGAGGGAGGGAGGGAGGGAGGGAGGGAGGTAGGGTAGGAGGTAGGAGGTAGGAGGTAGGAGGGAGGGAGGGAGGGAGGGAGGGAGGGAGGGAGGGAGGGAGGGAGGGAGGGAGGGAGGGAGGGAGGGAGGGTAGGAGGGAGGAGGGAGGAGGGAGGGTAGGAGGGAGGGAGGGAGGGTAGGAGGTAGGAGGGAGGGTAGGAGGGAGGAGGGAGGGAGGGAGGGAGGGAGGGAGGGTAGGAGGTAGGAGGGAGGGAGGAGGGAGGGTAGGAGGTAGGAGGAGAAAAAGGAGAGGATGTAAAAAGAGGAGAAAAGAGAGATTAGATTAGTTTGATGAAATTCTAATGTATTTCACAGAGCTTGGAGATTCACACGCAGCACCAATTCACTCTGTGTGTTACTGACCGTGTGGCTGGGAACAGTGAGGGGTTTTTGGCAGGGAACAGTGAGGGGTTTTTGGCAGGGAACAGTGAGGGGTTTTTGGCTGGGGACGGTGGCCGTGGTTTGTCTAGTCTGACGGGTCAGATGGTCCACCCAGTCCTGCAGGTCCTGCTGGTTGTTACACACCACCTGAATATGCTCAAATAGACTGCCTGGAGAACACACAATACAAACACACATTACACACACAAATTATACACACACACATTATACACACACACATTAGACACACACACATTATACACACATTAATGTAAGTTTTAAATACACCACAGTACCACAGTAGTCTTACCAGAAAGCTCAAATGAGTTTTTGTGGGCCTCACTGTCCTCTAGCGTGGTCACAGTCATACCAGCCAATGGCAGCTTCCCCTGTAGACAAGAGGCCATCACAACATCTGAACCCACACTATAAATGGTGGTCCATCAACACTGTGTCTTATTCATTAAGGAACACCGTAGCAAAAATGTGTGTTTCTTATTGGACAAGTTCATGTACTGTAGTCCCTTCCATGTTTCAGTCCATTTTCTTCCATTTGGTGCCAAAATTAATATTTACATTTTAGTCATTTAGCAGACGCTCTTATCCAGAGCGACTTACAGTTAAACCCTGGTATAGTAGACTAAGGGGTTAGGGGTCAGGGGTCATACCTGGAAAATAAAGCCACTCATCCTGGGAGTGGCAGACAGCATGAGGAGGACATGAGGGAAGAGCATGAGGTAGCGCTCACATTTCTCCTAAGAGAGAGAGAGAGAGACAGGGGGAGAGAGAGAGAGACAGGGGGAAAGAGAGAGAGAGAGAGAGAGAGAGAGAGAGAGAGAGAGAGAGAGAGAGAGAGAGGGGGGGGGGGGAGAAGCCACTGTTAATAGTGTTTTACTCATGTACATTAGTTAATATTATAATGTTACAGTGAGGTTGTTGTTAGGTTTTCCTCTGACCTCTGCTCCAGGGCTTTTAACCAGAGCCTGACTCATGTAGAGGACAGAGCCCAGTGTTCTGATGTCGTCTCCCTCCCACAGCCTAATGGGCTCAGTCACAATCTGCAGCTCCAGCTCCTTCCTCTTCCTCACCTCCTGGCACTGGGCCTGTCGCCATGCAAACACCATTAGCACCACATCACAGATTGCCATAGGAACAGCATTAGCACCACATACTTCCATGACTACAGAAACAATGCAACAATGTGCATCCATAGATACATTTACATTTTACATTTTAGTCATTTAGCAGACGCTCTTATCCAGAGCGACTTACAGTTAGTGAGTACATACAGTTTCATACTTTTTCATACTGCCTATGTGTGTACAAGTGATGCATGCTCATATCATTACAGTGTACCATAATATGTTGACTCATGACTCACACGTCACTGCTTGATACACAGCATGTGCTGCTAATGAGGTAACCATGGAAACAAGAGGCGATGTTCGTATGGATGTGACTCACCGAGAAGCTCTTGAATGTTGTCATACACTTCTGGATGTCTGGCCGGTCAGGGTGACTCTCCTACAGGAAGCACAGCAGAGAGCAGTTATACAGCTGTA
>NW_028162741.1:147500-248947 GCF_964263955.1 Coregonus lavaretus | reverse complement strand
AGTTGGTTAGAGCATGCTCGGAGTACACATCCTGGTAATCCGTCTGGCCCTGCGGCCTTGTGAATGTTGACCTGCTTAAAAGTCTTACTCACATTGGCTACGGAGAGCGTGATCACATAGTCATCCGGATCAGCTGGTGCTCTCATGCATGCTTCAGTGTTGCTTGCCTCGAAGTGAGCATAGAAGTGGTTTAGCTCGTCTGGAAGTCTTGTGTCACTGGGCAGCTTGCGGCTGTGCTTCCCTTTGTAGTCTGTAATAGTTTTCAAGCCCTGCCACATCCGACGAGCGTCAGAGCCGGTGTAGTATGATTCAATCTTAGTCCTGTACTGACTCTTTGCCTGTTTGATGGTTCGTCGGAGGGCATAGCGGGATTTCTTATAAGTGTCCGGGTTAGAGTCCCGCTCCTTGAAAGCGGCAGCTCTACCCTTTAGCTCAGTGCGGATGTTGCCTGTAATCCATGGCTTCTGGTTGGGGTATGTACGTACGGTCACTGTGGGGACGACGTCATCGATGCACTTATTGATGAAAGCCAGTGACTGATGTGGTGTACTCCTCAATGCTATCTGAAGAATCCCAGAACATGTTCCAGTCTTTGCTAGCAAAACAGTCCTGTAGCTTAGCATTGGCTGTAGTCTCAGTTTCATGTCCTTTGGTCGTCTTGTGGACTTCCACATAGAGCCTAAATATTTCACCATGTGATGGGTGAAAAATGAGTTGCGAGAGCTACATTGTTGATTATTTACAGGATCCACCACACAACCTCCAGCTGCACGGCTTCAACCATTTTTGGTTTTGGCCTCCCGAGTGGCGCAGTGGTCTAAGGCACTGCATCGCAGTGCTAGCTGTGCCACTAGAGATTCTGGTTCGAATCCAGGCTCTGTCGTAGCCGGCCGCGACCGGGAGACCCATGGGGCGGCGCACAATTGGCCCAGCGTCGTCCAGGGTAGGGGAGGGAATGGCCGGCAGGGATGTAGCTCAGTTGGTAGAGCATGGCGTTTGCAACGCCAGGGTTGTGGGTTCATTTTACATTTACATTTTAGTCATTTAGCAGACGCTCTTATCCAGAGCGACTTACAGTTAGTGAATACATATTTTTTTATACTGGCCCCCCGTGGGAATCGAACCCACAACCCTGGCGTTGCAAATGCCATGCTCTATCAACTGAGCTACATCCCTGCCGGCCATTCCCTCCCCTACCCTGGACGACGCTGGGCCAATTGTGCGCCGCCCATGAGTCTCCCGGTCGCGGCCGGCTGCGACAGAGCCTGGATTCGAACCAGGATCTAGTGGCACAGTTAGCACTGCGATGCAGTGCCTTAGACCACTGCGCCACTCAGGTTCGATTCCCACGGGGGACCAGTATGAAAAAAAATGTATGCACTCACTAACTGTAAGTCGCTCTGGATAAGAGCGTCTGCTAAATGACTAAAATGTAAATGTAATTTTCCCAATTCACCACACACACCTATTAGTAATGTTTTAGTAATTTCATTAACAATGTACATACACATACCTCCAGTCCCTTACATTACATAATAATAATAATAATAATAATAATAATAATAATAATAATAATAATAATAATAATAATAATAATAATAATAACAATAATAATAGATTGCCGTCAGTCTGTCCATTACATCATCATGAGACTCTGCAGGGTTTCAGTCAGAGTCACAGTAATGAATGAGAATCCCGGACGGTCTGATGAGGCTGGTCGCTCTGATGTCAAAGTCACAGCGTTTGAGGGTGAAGGAGGTTTAGGATCATGAGAAAGATGATTATCTGCTGAATGACTAATGGATGAGGGAGAAGAGAGGTGGATAAGAGTGGAGAGGAGGTGGAGAGGAGAGGAGATGAGAGGTGGAGAGGAGAGAGAGGAGATGAGGAGAGAGAGAGGAGAGGAGAGAGGAGAGTAGACGAGAGGAAATAGGTGGAGAGGGGAGGAGAAGAGAACAGAGGAGAGGAGGTGGAGAGAGGAGGTAGAGAGGTGGAGAGAGAGGAGAGGAGAGAGGTGGAGAGAAGAGGAGAAGAGAACAGAGGAGAGGGGAGGAGAAGAGAATAGAGGAGAGGAGGTGGAGAGAGGAGGTAGAGAGGTGGAGAGAGAGGAGAGGAGAGAGGTGGAGAGAAGAGGAGAAGAGAACAGAGGAGAGGGGAGGAGAAGAGAACAGATGAGAGGAGGTGGAGAGAGGAGGTAGAGAGGTTGAGAGGAGAGGAGAAGAGAACAGAGGAGAGGGGAGGAGAAGAGAACAGAGGAGAGGAGGTGGAGAGAGGAGGTAGAGAGGTGGAGAGGAGAGGAGAAGAGAACAGAGGAGAGGGGAGGAGAAGAGAACAGAGGAGAGGAGGTGGAGAGAGGAGGTAGAGAGGTTGAGAGGAGAGGAGAAGAGAACAGAGGAGAGGGGAGGAGAAGAGAACAGAGGAGAGGAGGTGGAGAGAGGAGGTAGAGAGGTGGAGAGGAGAGGTGGAGATAGAAGCTCCCTGTCCTGCACAGTGCCGTGTGCTATAGGACTGCATGGTACGTCAGAGGGTCCCTGCTCCACACTGGTGTGTGTGTGTGTGTTTGCTCTCCCTGTCCCTCTCTGGCTACCATTAGGACTGCTGTATGGGGGGACAGGGACAAGGGTGGATGTCAGAGGAAGGGTCAGGATAGGGTCATCTCTGGGCGTTTAGAATCACAACGGGGAATGGCTGCAGTATAATGACAGACTGAGGTGAAGCTGTGACCACAGGGCTGATTCATGCCTGGAATACAACTGACAGGATGGTTCTCTTCTCTACTCTGGATGTAATTGACACACTGGGGTCCTGAGTGATGGGCTGTCCAAAGACAATGCCTGAAGAGACACCCGGTAGGGCTAGATGGGTATAGGAGGATAACATTGTGGAGGAAGAAAGGGGAATTTTTGGAATGGAAAGTTTTTGCATTGGATAGCAAAGCTGTTTAAAAGTTAAAGACTACCCCCCTTTGGTGAAATGCACTGTGCTTAGGTGTGACATTTTAAATGAATTAACATGAACATGTTTTTTGTTGTTTTTCCCGCAGTGAGAAGCCTTCAAGGTTTTCCAATGGCAGACAGCATAAACAAAAATATATTGTATGAGATTCAGCAGAATATCACTGCCTGTTCTGTGAAAGAGCTCTCTGAGTGTGGTCATTATGGATAGTCTATCTGAGTACTGTTATTATGGATGGTCTATCTGAGTACTGTTATTATGTTATTATGGATGGTCTGTCTGAGTACTGTTATTATGGATAGTCTATCTGAGTACTGTTATTATGGATGGTCTATCTGAGTACTGTTATTATGTTATTATGGATGGTCTGTCTGAGTACTGTTATTATGGATAGTCTATCTGAGTACTGTTATTATGGATGGTCTGTCTGAGTACTGTTATTATGGATGGTCTGTCTGAGTACTGTTATTATGGATGGTCTGTCTGAGTACTGTTATTATGGATGGTCTGTCTGAGTACTGTTATTATGGATGGTCTATCTGAGTACTGTTATTATGGATGGTATGTCTGAGTACTGTTATTATGTTATTATGGATGGTCTGTCTGAGTACTGTTATTATGGATGGTATGTCTGAGTACTGTTATTATGGATGGTCTATCTGAGTACTGTTATTATGGATGGTATGTCTGAGTACTGTTATTATGTTATTATGGATGGTCTGTCTGAGTACTGTCATTATGGATGGTCTGTCTGAGTACTGTTATTATGGATGGTCTATCTGAGTACTGTTATTATGGATGGTCTGTCTGAGTACTGTTATTATGGATGGTCTATCTGAGTACTGTTATTATGTTATTATGGATGGTCTGTCTGAGTACTGTTATTATGGATGGTATGTCTGAGTACTGTTATTATGTTATTATGGATGGTCTGTCTGAGTACTGTTATTATGTTATTATGGATGGTCTGTCTGAGTACTGTCATTATGGATGGTCTGTCTGAGTACTGTTATTATGTTATTATGGATGGTCTATCTGAGTACTGTCATTATGGATGGTCTATCTGAATACTGTTATTATGGATGGTCTATCTGAGTACTGTCATTATGGATGGTCTATCTGAGTACTGTTATTATGGATGGTCTGTCTGAGTACTGTTATTATGTTATTATGGATGGTCTGTCTGAATACTGTTATTATGGATGGTCTGTCTGAGTACTGTTATTATGTTATTATGGATGGTCTGTCTGAGTACTGTCATTATGGATGGTCTATCTGAGTACTATCATTATGGATGGTCTATCTGAGTACTGTTATTATGGATGGTCTGTCTGAGTACTGTCATTATGGATGGTCAGTCTGAGTACTGTCATTATGGATGGTCTATCTGAGTACTGTTATTATGGATGGTCTGTCTGAGTACTGTCATTATGGATGGTCTATCTGAGTACTGTCATTATGGATGGTCTATCTGAGTACTGTTATTATGTTATTATGGATGGTCTCTATCCCTCCATCTCTCCCTCTATCCCTCCATCTCTCCCTCTATCCCTCCATCTCTCTACCCATCCCTCCATCTCTCTACCCATCCCTCCATCTCTCTACCCATCCCTCCATCTCTCTACCCATCCCTCCATCTCTCTACCCATCCCTCCATCTCTCTACCCATCCCTCCATCTCTCTACCCATCCCTCCATCTCTCTACCCATCCCTCCATCTCTCCCTCCATCCCTCCATCTCTCTACCCATCCCTCCATCTCTCTACCCATCCCTCCATCTCTCCCTCCATCCCTCCATCTCTCCCTCCATCCCTCCATCTCTCTACCCATCCCTCCATCTCTCTACCCATCCCTCCATCTCTCTACCCATCCCTCCATCTCTCTACCCATCCCTCCATCTCTCTACCCATCCCTCCATCTCTCTACCCATCCCTCCATCTCTCTACCCATCCCTCCATCTCTCTACCCATCCCTCCATCTCTCCCTCCATCCCTCCATCTCTCCACCTCATCTCTGCAGTACGTAGGAGTTCCAGACTAGATGAATCTGGTCTTCATAGACCCAGCAGGTTATGGACAGATCTGTTTTATTAATGACGTTATAATGGCTGAAGCCCACTCACATATTCTCTCTCTGTTCTGTCAGAGCAACTTCTAATGAGTGTGGAACAGAGGGGACAGCTTGAAAGAGTGTGGACTTCTGGGAGTTTCAGGAGTGTGTGTGTGTGTTAGACCTATGGACTCTCTTCTAGTTGAATCCCCAGTGAGTACTCAGTTCATCAACCCAGTCCTGCTGAGACGGACTACTTTCCCTCAACACACACACACACACACACACACACACACACACACACACACACGCCATCTCTCCCTGGGACTCTACCGTTCTCCCAACTCTCCATCTCTCCCTGGGACTCTACCGTTCTCCCAACTCTCCATCTCTCCCTGGGACTCTACCGTTCTCCCAACTCTCCATCTCTCCCTGGGACTCTACCGTTCTCCCAACTCTCCATCTCTCCCTGGGACTCTACCGTTCTCCCAACTCTCCATCTCTCCCTGGGACCCTACCTTTCTCCCAACTCTCCATCTCTCCCTGGGACTCTACCTTTCTCCAAACTCTCCATCTCTCCCTGGGACTCTACCGTTCTCCCAACTCTCCATCTCTCCCTGGGACCCTACCTTTCTCCCAACTCTCCATCTCTCCCTCGGACTCTACCGTTCTCCCAACTCAGAGGGAAGAGGGAAGAGGAAGGAGGAAAAGCTATCTATCTCTCTTTCTTTCACTCTTTCTCTCTCTTCCATTCACAAATCCTTTAGAAACGATAGTGTATAGAGTTAGTTGCTGGGTAATCTCTTTTCACAGCCGTGGAGGCCACAGATTAGTTACTGAGCGGTATCCCTGTATTTCCTGGCCCCTCCAGGTGTGGAGGCCACAGATTAGTTACTGAGCGGTATCCCTGTATTTCCTGGCCCCTCCAGGTGTGGAGGCCACAGATTAGTTACTGAGCGGTATCCCTGTATTTCCTGGCCCCTCCAGGTGTGGAGGCCACAGATTAGTTACTGAGCGGTATCCCTGTATTTCCTGGCCCCTCCAGGTGTGGAGGCCACAGATTAGTTACTGAGCGGTATCCCTGTATTTCCTGGCCCCTCCAGGTGTGGAGGCCACAGATTAGTTACTGAGTGGTATCCCTGTATTTCCTGGCCCCTCCAGGTGTGGAGGCCACAGATTAGTTACTGAGCGGTATCCCTGTATTTTCTGGCCCCTCCAGGTGTGGAGGCCACAGATTAGTTACTGAGCGGTATCCCTGTGTTTCCTGGCCCCTCCAGGTGTGGAGGCCCCAGATTAGTTACTGAGCGGTATCCCTGTGTTTCCTGGCCCCTCCAGGTGTGCACTGTGACGGTGTGTGTGTGGAGGGCCGATGGGGCCCAGACTGCTCCTACTCCTGTACCTGTGAGAACGGAGGCTCCTGCTCACCAGAGGACGGAACGTGTGTGTGTGCTCCCGGATACAGAGGCACCTCCTGCAGACGCAGTAAGAGAACAACAACCCACACGCACATACGCCTGCACACACACACACACACACACACACACACACACACACACACACACTAACACTCTTACTCAGTCACTCAGTCACTCACTCACCCTCTCTCTCACACACACACACGATAATCAGCAGCTAGTGAAGTGAAATGGCCTCTCTGACATGTGTGTATTTGCATATGTGTTCCTACATATACTTATGTGTGTGTGAGCCTACGTAAATGTCTGTCTGTGTGTGAGCCTACATAAATGTCTGTGTATGTGAGCCTACGTAAATGTCTGTGTGTGTGAGCCTACGTAAATGTCTGTGTGTGTGAGCCTACGTAAATGTCTGTGTGTGTGAGCCTACGTACATTTGTCTGACCTGTAAACCCCTCCTCTCATTACACTGAGACAGAGCAGGAAGGAAACATCAGTCTGACCTGTAAACCCCTCCTCTCATTACACTGAGACAGAGCAGGAAGGAAACATCAGTCTGACCTGTAAACCCCTCCTCTCATTACACTGAGACAGAGCAGGAAGGAAACATCAGTCTGACCTGTAAACCCCTCCTCTCACCACTTAGAGAAACATCAATGCAAACTAATTAAGAGCTTAAGGAAGACATATGGCCTGAGTGGCACAGGCTGCTTCCCCAATGGCACCCTATTCCCTATATAGTGCACAATACCCAATGGGCCCTATATAGTGCACTATACCCAATGGGCCCTATATAGTGCACTATAGTGCCATTTGGGATGCTGGCAGCCTCAGTGAAGGAGGACAAAGCTAAGCTAACTAAGTGTTCTGTTCCTTCAGTACAGAGGATTACAATAGAGAGCAGAGTGGGTTGTCAAAGGGTTTTTCTTCCCTGGCTTCAGACTTTACCTCATGTGAACCTGAAAGAGGAACGGAGAGGAGAGGAGGAGAGGGGAGAGGAGAGGAGAGGAGAGGAGAGGAGAGGAGAGGAGAGGAGAGGAGAGGAGAGGAGAGGAGAGGAGAGGAGAGGAGAGGAGAGGAGAGGAGAGGAGAGGAGAGGAGAGGAGAGGAGAGGAGAGGACGGGAGGGGAGGGGAGAGGAGGGGAGGGGAGAGGAGAGGAAAGGAGAGGAACGGAGAGGAGAGGAGAGGAGAGGAGAGGAGAGGAGAGGAGAGGAGAGGAGAGGAGAGGAGAGGAGAGGAGAGGAGAGGAGAGGAGAGGAGAGGAGAGGAGAGGAGAGGAGAGGAGAAATTGGAAATAGGAAATGCCATGAGAGTTTGAGTGTTTAATGTTATCTTTGGTGTGTAGTGTCCGGAAGTGTCCGGTAGTGTCCGGAAGTGTCCGGTAGTGTCCGGAAGTGTCCGGTAGTTCTGGTAGTGTCCGGTAGTGTCCGGTAGTGTCCGGAAGTGTCCGGAAGTGTCCGGTAGTGTCCTGAAGTGTCCGGTAGTGTCCGGAAGTGTCCGGTAGTTCTGGTAGTGTCTTAGCTTTGTATCCGTGGTTGTCTCAGAAATTAAGTACACACATACACCCCCCCACACACACACACAACACACACCTACACACACACCCACTCACCCTGTCCCCTGGGTTTTCAGTCTGTTCTCCAGGGTTCTATGGCCAGCGCTGCAGTCAGTCCTGTCCTCAGTGTATCCACAGCGATGGTCCCTGTCACCACATCGCAGGGCACTGTGAGTGTCTGTCAGGATTCTGTGGCTCTCTGTGTAACCAAGGTAAGTTTCTCTACTCTCTCTACTCTCTCTGCTCTCTCTGCTCGCTCTGCTTCAAACCACTTTCCACCAGTCGCTGTTCTTTCTGCTCAAACCCCTTAGAGTCTCTGTTCTCTGTCTCTAGACCTGATATGACTATTGGGAGATAGGACATCATTCTCTGTTCTCTGTCTCTAGACCTGATATGACTATTGGGAGATAGGACATACGTCTCTGTTCTCTGTCTCTAGACCTGATATGACTATTTGGAGATAGGACATACGTCTCTGTTCTCTGTCTCTAGACCTGATATGACTATTTGGAGATAGGACATAAGTCTCTGCTCTCTGTCTCTAGACCTGATATGACTATTTGGAGATAGGACATAAGTCTCTGCTCTCTGTCTCTAGACCTGATATGACTATTTGGAGATAGGACATAAGTCTCTGCTCTCTGTCTCTAGACCTGATATGACTATTTGGAGATAGGACATAAGTCTCTGCTCTCTGTCTCTAGACCTGATATGACTATTTGGAGATAGGACATAAGTCTCTGTTCTCTCTGTTTTCACTCAGCCTCAAACCACTTTCCACTAGCCTGGACGCCAGAAAGTTTGTACTTTAGCCAACTCATTTGTCCTACCTACAACATTAATTTGTCCTTTTTGTACGTTCAATAGATATATCAACACAGCATTACTTATTTACACAGTGTTACATTCTGAACTACATTCAGTCATAAACCTGAAGCTGGGTCTCCTCCACGTCACAAGACAAGGAGCTGATGCACATCTTCAAGTCTCAGCCAAGGTTATTCATCTGGAGTGTGTTGCTTAATCACGGAACCATCTGTTGGGACATAGATCTATTAGGACATAGATATGTTAATATGACATAGATCTATTAGGATATAGATCTATTAGGACATAGATATGTTAATATGACATAGATCTATTAGGATATAGATCTATTAGGACATAGATTTGTTTAAATGACATAAATCTGTTAATAGGACATAGATCTGTTCTGACATAGATCTGTTCTGACATAGATCTGTTGAGACATAGATATGTCATAACATAGATCTGTTATGACCGTTCCTCTCCCCTGCCTGGTCCACGGTGCTACAAAGCCTATAGAGTGGTGAGGAGGAGGAGCTCTGAGGACCCTTTGTGTCCCGAAGTCATTTAGCCATTCATTGTAGTCATCTGCGATCTGTACAGTTGCTATTTTCTAAAGTTTTCTCATGTCAGATAACTCGTGACTCCTGGATTAGTCATTATATTAACAACAAATACGATGGTCAGTTTAAAAAAAGGTTAAGGGTACAAGACTGTGTACGTATCTGGCTGTGTTGGCAAAATCACTACATTTCCCATGGAGCCAAGGGGGGAGTGGCTACCCGTTGTCACAGTTCCTAAGACCAGTCAGAAACGTCTAGCTAACCCTACGCCAATGGCACCGACCAGTCAGAAACGTCCAGCTAACCCTACGCCAATGGCACCGACCAGTCAGAAACGTCCAGCTAACCCTACGCCAATGGCGCCGGTGAATCTCAAAACTGAACTTGGACCCGCGTTAAGTAGCAATGATGTCCTTCGCCGCCGCCGTCGTCTTACAAATCAAATCAAATCAAATGTTATTTGTCACATACACGTGTTATAGCAGATGTTATTGCGGGTGTAGCGAAATGCTTGTGCTTCTAGCTCCGACAGTGCAGTAATATCTAACAAGTTATATCTAACAATTTCACAACATATACCCAATACACATTAATCTAAGTAAGGAATGGAATTTAAGAATATATACATATATGGACAAGCAATGACAGAGCGGCATGGACTAAGATACAGTAGAATATTATAGAATACAGTATATACATATGAGATATGCAAGATATGTAAACATTATTAAAGTGACTAGTGTTCCATTTCTTAAAGTGGCCAGTGATTTCAATAGGCAGCAGCAGTCTCTAATGTGCTAGTGATGGCTATTTAACAGTCTGATGGCCTTGATATAGAAGCTGTTTTTCATTCTCTCGGTCCCAGCTTTGATGCACCTGTACTGACCTCACCTTCTGGATGATAGCGGGGTGAACAGGCAGTGGCTCGGGTGGTTGATGTCCTTGATGATCTTTTTGGCCTTCCTCTGACATCGGGTGCTGTAGGTGTCTTGGAGGGCAGGTAGTTTGCCCCCGGTAATGCGTTCGGCAGACCGCACCACCCTCTGGAGAGCCCTGCAGTTGCGGGCGGTGCAGTTGCCATACCAGGCGATGATACAGCCCGACAGGATGCTCTCAATTGTGCATCTGTAAAAGTTTGTGAGGGTTTTAGGTGCCAAGACAAATGTATTCAGCCTCCTGAGGTTGAAGAGGCTCTGTTGCACCTTCTTCACCACACTGTCTGCGTGGGTGGACCATTTCAGTTTGTCAGTGATGTGTACGCCAAGGAACTTGAAGCTTTCCACCTTCTCCACTGCGGTCCCGTCGATGTGGATAGGGGGGTGCACCCTCTGCTGTTTCCTGAAGTCCACGATCATCTCCTTTGTTTTGTTGACGTTGAGTGAGAGGTTATTTTCCTGGCACCACACTCCCAGAGCCCTCACCTCCTCCCTGTAGGCTGTCTCGTCATTGTTGGTAATCAAGCCTACTACTGTTGTGTCATCTGCAAACTTGATGATGGAGTTGGAGGTGTGCTTGGCCACGCAGTCATGGGTGAACAGGGAGTACAGGGGGGGGGCTGAGCACGCACCCTTGTGGGGCCCCAGTATTGAGGATCAGCGAAGTGGAGATGTTGTTTCCTACCTATGGTGTTGAACGCTGAGCTATAGTCAATGAATAGCATTCTTACATAGGTATTCCTCTTGTCCAGATGGGATAGGGCAGTGTGCAGTGTGATGGCGATTGCATCGTCTGTGGATGTATTGGGACGGTAAGTAAATTGAAGTGGGTCTAGGGTGACAGGTAAGGCAGAGGTGATATGATCCTTGACTAGTCTCTCAAAGCACTTCATGATGACAGAGGTGAGTGCTACAGGGCGATAGTCATTTAGTTCAGTTACCTTTGCTTTCTTGGGTACAGGAACAATGGTGGCCATCTTGAAGCATGTGGGAACAGCAGACTGGGAAAGGGAGATATTGAATATGTCCATAAACACACCAGCCAGCTGGTCTGCGCATGCGCTGAGGACGCGGCTAGGGATGCCGTCTGGGCCGGCAGCCTTGCAGGGGTTAACATGCTTAAATGACTTACTCACGTCGGCCACAGAGAAGGAGAGGCCACAGTCCTTGGTAGTGGGCCGCGTCGGTGGCACTGTGTTATCCTCAAAGCGGGCGAAGAAGGTGTTTAGCTTGTCTGGAAGCGAGACGTCGGTGTCGGCGACGTGGCTGGTTTTCCTTTTGTAGTCCGTGATTGTCTGTAGACCCTGCCACATACGTCTCGTGCGACAGATATCTCAAACCAGTCATGACTATTCAACAAAACAATGAAACAATACATAATTTTTTAGTTTTTGTTTCCAGCAAATGTCTTAGTTACGTGATTGTAGTTTTTAACTTTTGAAGTTGAGGGGGCAGTATTTGTGAAGTTTGGCAATGAGGACAAAAACTAGCATAGTTCAGCTAGCTAGCTAGTTTAGCCAGCTAGTTTAGCCAGCTAGTTTAGCCAGCTCGGGCCCACTAAGCTAATTCAGATTGTAGTTTTTATGCCCTGATATCAGGAGCTGGCGGTGAAAAGACTCCTCCTCCTCACCACGGTAGACTCCTCCTCCTCACCACGGTAGACTCCTCCTCCTCACCACGGTAGACTCCTCCTCCTCACCACGGTAGGCTCCTCCTCCTCACCACAGTAGACTCCTCCTCCTCACCACGTAGACTCCTCCTTCTCACCACGTAGACTCCTCCTCCTCACCATGGTAGACTCCTCCTCCTCACCATGGTAAACTCCTCCTTCTCACCACGGTAGACTCCTCCTTCTCACCACGGTAGACTTCTCCTCCTCACCACGGTAGACTCCTCCTCCTCACCACGGTAGACTCCTCCTCCTCACCATGGTAGACTCCTCCTCCTCACCACTCTATATAAAGTCTCATCCAGATTTAAAATACATATTAATTTTCCTAATAATGAAATTAGAAATGAATTAGAAAGAGGCAATGGGCAGATATAGAATTCACTTTCATGCCCTTCCCAGCCATAGAGATCCTATTAAATTACTAGAGGGGCTATGTCATAACCCTTCCCAGCCCTGTCTCATAAATATAAGGACTAATATGTTAAAACAGGGCTTTTATAAATGGTGCTCGTTTGTCAAGACCTTAATTAAGGGCTAGTTCAGTCACTCGGCAGTTGCCTCTGAAAATGTTTGGCTTTTTAGGTCTACGTCAGTGGTCTCTCGTCCAATACAAGACCTTCTGAGACGTTTTAATCTTCCTGTTGAAGTATGAAAGTTTGAGATTAATTGTGGGTTTAAATCTAATGCTCACATGCAGATGCAAGATCATGTTTGAGGGGCTTGAAAGAGCACTTCAGAGGAAGACAGCAGCAAAACCCTGAAATAGAATTAGACAAGAGTAAGAAGAGAGAGAAATGAAAACTCCAAATATCCTTGATGGCAGTTAGACTTCCCTCTCTTCCTCCTCCTCCTCCTCCTCCTCCTCCTCTGACCTAATCCTCCCCCTCCTCCTCCTCTTCCTCCTCCTCTGACCTAATCCTCCCTCCTCCTCCTCCACCTCCTCCTCCTCTTCCTCTTCCTCCTCCTCTGACCTAATCCTCCTCTTCCCCCTCCTCTTCCTCATCCTCTTCCTCCTCCTCTTCCTCCTCCTCTGACCTAATCCTCCTCTTCCTCCTCTTCCTCCTCCTCTGACCTAATCCTCCTCCTCCTCTTCCTCTGCCTCTTCCTCCTCCTCCTCTTCCTCCTCTTCCTCCTCCTCCTCCTCCTCCTCTTTTCTCTGCCAAAAGAAACTTTTCTTTCAACATTCGGATTCATTTATCAGTTTGTTCTAACAGAGTCCCTATCCTTGTGTGGCGGTCCCCCCTCCCTTCCCTGGCAGGTTAAAACACTGTTCATTCCTGGTGAAAGAATAGCCTGCCCAAGGTTCTGTTCCAAGGTTCCGTAGGTTCCAAATGGAATCTTAAATTAAAGAGAGGACAGTGGTGGGGGGGGGGGGGGGCAGGTGAAATATTCATTGTCATTAAAAATGCACAGTCAAGCTGCAGTGTTAATGCTGACCCTACCCTATCCTACATTAACCATTCTGCACCGCATCTACAGGCTGGACAGACGGATCATTGGAGAAGCTCAATAAATCACTGGCTGAGTCCCAGGGTCCACAGGGCTCTGGTCGACAGTAGTGCACTATAGAGGGAATAGGGTGCCATTTGGGATGCAGACTAGATCGTCTTCTTTAGAGGCCGTGGATTAGAAATGAACCCTTTAAAACGCCCGCATGACCTCCTCCTTCCTGTTCTTTTTATTTATATAGCACTTAGCAGACGCCTCTATCAACAGAAACGTAGAGTACAGTCAGTGGATGCATTTTACCTGGATGTTTATTTAACCTTTATGTGTGTGTGTGTGGGTCCCTGTGGGAATTGAACCCACATCCACGACCTTGGTGTTGTTGATGCCACACAGAACTGCATCTTCTCTGATGTAAGGTAGATAATGGATTGGATATATATAGTTATTTCCATATGTTCAAAATAGATGAGAAATGGTTTTGGTACATGTTGTAGGCTACATTCTGTAGAGGATGTTTCAGTATGATGTGCTTCGATACTGTGAGTCATAGTACTGTTTGTCGGTTAGTCTCCATGACGTGTGTGTGTGTGTGTGTGTGTGTGTGTGTGTGCATACATCTCTGTGTATCCCTCCTTCATATTTAACGTGTGTGTGTGTGTGTGTGTGTGTGTGAATGTGTGTGTATGTACAGTGCATTCGGAAAGTATTCAGACCCCTTGACTTTTTCCACATTTTGTTACGTTACAGCCTTATTCTAAAATGGATTCAATATTTTTTCCCCCTCATCAATCTACACACAATACCCCATAATGACAAAGCAAAAACTGGTTTTTAGACATTTTTGCAAATGTATAAACAATAAAACCGGAAATACCTTATTTACATAAGTATTCAGACCCTTTGCTATGAGACTCGAAATTGAGCTCAGGTACATCATGTTTCCATTGATCATTTATTTTATTTTTTTATTTAACCTTTATTTAACCAGGTAAGCCAGTTGAGAACAAGTTCTCATTTACAACTGCGACCTGGCCAAGATAAAGCAAAGCAGTGCGATAAAAACAACACAGAGTTACATATGGGGTAAAAAACATAAAGTAAAAAATACAACAGAAAATATATATACAGTGTGTGCAAATGTAGCAAGTTATGGAGGTAAGGCAATAAATAGGCTATAGTGCAAAATAATTACAATAGTATTAACACTGGAATGCTAGATGTGCAAGAGATTATGTGCAAATAGAGATACTGGGGTGCAAAAGAGCAAAATAAATAACAATATAGGGATGAGGTAGTTGGGTGGGCTAATTTCAGATGGGCTGTGTACAGGTGCAGTGATCGGTAAGGTGCTCTGACAACTGATGCTTAAAGTTAGTGAGGGAGATAAGAGTCTCCAGCTTCAGAGATTTTTGCAATTCGTTCCAGTCATTGGCAGCAGAGAACTGGAAGGAATGGCGGCCAAAGGAGGTGTTGGCTTTGGGAATGACCAGTGAGATATACCTGCTGGAGCGCAGACTACGGGTGGGTGCTGCTATGGTGACCAATGAGCTAAGATAAGGCGGGGATTTGCCTAGCAGTGATTTATAGATGGCCTGGAGCCAGTGGGTTTGACGACGAACATGTAGTGAGGACCAGCCAACAAGAGCGTACAGGTCACAGTGGTGGGTAGCGTATGGGGCTTTGGAGACAAAACGGATGGCACTGTGATAGACTACATCCAATTTGCTGAGTAGAGTGTTGGAGGCTATTTTGTAAATGACATCGCCGAAGTCAAGGATCGGTAGGATAGTCAGTTTTACGAGGGCATGTTTGGCAGCATGAGTGAAGGAGGCTTTGTTGCGAAATAGGAAGCCGATTCTAGATTTAACTTTGGATTGGAGATTCTTTATGTGAGTCTGGAAGGAGAGTTTACAGTCTAACCAGACACCTAGGTATTTGTAGTTGTCCACATCAGACCCGTCAAGAGTGGTGATTCTAGTCGGGTGGGCGGGTGCCAGCAGCGTTCCATTGAAAAGCATGCATTTAGTTTTACTAGTGTTTAAGAGCAGTTGGAGGCTACTGAAGGAGTGTTGTATGGCATTGAAGCTCGTTTGGAGGTTTGTTAACACAGTGTCCAATGAAGGGCCAGATGTATACAAAATGGTGTCGTCTGCATAGAGGTGGATCTGAGAGTCACCAGCAGCAAGAGCGACGTCATTTTAAATACACGGAGAAAAGTGTCGGCCCAAGAATTGAACCCTGTGGCACCCCCATAGAGACTGCCATAGGTCCAGACAACAGGCCCTCCGATTTGACACACTGAACTCTATCTGAGAAGTAGTTGGTGAACCAGGCGAGGCAGTCATTTGAGAAACCAAGGCTATTTAGTCTGCCAATAAGAATGCGGTGGTTGACAGAGTCGAAAGCCTTGGCCAGGTCGATGAAGACGGCTGCACAGTACTGTCTATTATCAATCGCGGTTATAATATCGTTTAGGACCTTGAGCGTGGCTGAAGTGCACCCATGACCAGCTCGGAAACCGGATTGCATAGCGGAGAAGGTACGGTGGTATTCGAAATGGTCAGTGATCTGTTTGTTAACTTGGCTTTCAAATACTTTCGAAAGGCAGGGCAGGATGGATATAGGTCTGTAGCAGTTTGGATCTAGAGTGTCACCCCCTTTGAAGAGGGGGATGACCGCGGCAGCTTTCCAATCTCTGGGGATCTCAGACGTTGTGAAAGAGAGGTTGAACAGACTAGTAATAGGGGTTGCGACAATTTCGGCGGCTAGTTTTAGAAAGAAAGGGTCCAGATTGTCTAGCCCAGCTGATTTGTAGGGGTCCAGATTTTGCAGCTCTTTCAAAACGTCAGCTGTCTGAATTTGTGTGAAGGAGAAGCGGGGGGGGGGCATGGGCAAGTTTCAGCGGAGGGTGCAGAGTTGGTGGCCGGGGTAGTGGTAGCCAGATGGAAAGCCTGGCCAGCTGTAGCAAAATGCTTGTTGAAATTCTCGATGATTGTAGATTTATCGGTGGTGATAGTGTTTCCTAGCCTCAGTGCAGTGGGCAACTGGGAGGAAGTGCTCTTATTCTCCATGGACTTTACAGTGTCCCAAAACTTTTTGGAGTTAGTGCTACAGGATGCAAATTTCTGTTTGAAAAAGTTTGCCTTTGCTTTCCTGACTGCTTGTGTATATTGGTTCCTAACTTCCCTGAAAAGTTGCATATCGCGGGGGCTATTTGATGCTAATGCAGTACGCCACAGGATGTTTTTGTGCTGGTCAAGGGCAGTCAAGTCTGAGGAGAACCAGGGGCTATATCGGTTCTTAGTTCTGTATTTTTTGAATGGGGCATGTTTATTTAAGATTGAGAGGAAATTACTTTTAAGGAACAACCAGGCATCCTCTACTGACGGAATGAGATCTATATCCATCCAGGATACCTGGGCCAGGTCAATTAGGAAGGCCTGCTCGCTAAAGTGTTTTAGGGAGCGTTTGACAGTGATGAGGGGTGGTCGTTTGACCGCGGACCCATTACGGACGCAGGCAATAAGGCAGTGATCGCTGAGATCCTGGTTGAAGACAGCTGAGGTGTATTTAGAGGGTATGTTAGTCAGGATGATATCTATGAGGGTACCCATGTTTACGGATTTAGGGTTGTACCTGGTAGGTTCGTTGATAATTTGCGTGAGGTTGAGGGCATCTAGTTTGGATTGTAGGATGGCCGGGGTATTAAGCATATCCCAATTTAGGTCACCAAGCAGTACGAACTCTGAGGATAAATGGGGGGCAATCAATTCACATATGGTGTCCAGGGCACATCTGGGGGCTGAGGGGGGTCTGTAGCAAGCGGCAACAGTGAGAGACTTATTTCTGGAAAGGTGGATTTTTAGAAGTAGAAGCTCAAACTGTTTGGGCACAGACCTGGATAGTATGATAGAGCTCTGCAGGCTATCTCTACAGTAGATTGCAACTCCACCCCCTTTGGCAGTTCTATCTAGACGGAAAATGTTATAGTTGGGGATGGAAATTTCAGAATTTTTGGTGGCCTTCCTGAGCCAGGATTCAGACACTGCTAGAACATCAGGGTTGGCGGAGTGTGCTAACGCAGTGAATAACTCAAACTTAGGAAGTAGACTTCTGATGTTTACGTGCAAGAAACCAAGACTTTTGCGATTACAGAAGTCAGCAAATGATAGCGCCTGGGGAGTAGGAGTGATACTGAGGGCTGCAGGGCCTGGGTTAGCCTCTACATCACCAGAGGAACAGAGGAGGAGTAGAATAATGATACGGCTAAAGGCTTTAAGAACTGGTCTTCTAGTGCGTTGGGTACATAGAATAAAGGGGGCAGATTTCCGGGTGTTGTAGAAAAGATTCAGGGCATTATGTACAGACAAGGATATGGAAGGATATGAGTAAAGTGGGGGTAAACCTAAGCGTTGGGTAACAATGAAAGAGATAGTATCACTAGAGGCATCAATTGAGTCGGTCTCTGCGTGTATGGGGGGTGGGACAAAGGAGCTATCTAAGGCATGTTTAGCTGGGCTGGGGGATCTACAGTGAAATAGTACAATTAGAAATAACCGAAACAACAATAAGCTAACCATGTTTGGGCTGAGGCTAAACATAAACAGGATGTAGTACCGTAAAAAGGAACAGTCCAGCAGACATCAGCTGTATAGCTGAGTTATCATAAGGTCCGGTGAACAGCAATAGGATAGTTCGTAGGCTGCTAAAGCACTAGCAGGTAAGAGGCCACGGCTAGCGTGTGCTAGCGGGCCGGGGCTAGCAGATGGAATCTTCGTGGTCGACGTCGTCGTAACCACATCAGACGATTTCGTCGGCAGACCAGTCGTGTAGGATCGGCGGGGCTCCGTGTCAACACTAGGTGGTCCCGTTTGGTTGACAGAGAGGTAGATAGCCGGGAGATGGGCCTAGCTCAGGATGATTAGCCAGACCACAGCGTCCATTTAGTTGAAGCTAGCTGGTAGCGATGAATCCGGAGTTAAAGGTCCAGTGATTCAGTGATTCCGGCAGAAAAACTGATATGTTCTGGGTCGATAACGCGCTGTGCAGACTGGCCGAATATCCGGTGATTAATATCCAGTGATTAAATTAATCCCGCATAAAAAAAATCCAATGTTCTGGGTGAAATACCGCTAACTGTGGCTAATAGCAAGTAGCTAGTTAGCTGGCTAGCTGGCTAGCTAGTTTCAACTGGAGATTCTATATAGAAGGTAAGTCAATAATAGAATCCGTTCCACATTGAGTGAGGCGGGTTGCAGGAAAGTATATTTTGTAGAAGGATGAAAAGTCTGATAGGGAAATATGTACGAAAAAAAATAAATAATAATAATAAATAAAACAGGGTATTTACAGGCTATTTACAGACACACGACAAAAACAGAACTGCACTACTTCGCCATCTTGGATTATTCATCCTTGAGATGTTTCTACAACTTGATTGGAGTCTACCTGTGGTCAATTCAATTGATTGGACATGATTTGGAAAGGCACACACCTGTCTATATAAGGTCCCACAGTTGACAGTGCATGTCAGAGCAAAAACCAAGCCATGAGGTCAAAGGAATTGTCCGTAGAGCTCCGAGACAGGATTGTGTCGAGGCACAGATCTGGGGAAGGGTACCAAAAAATGTCTGCAGCATTGAAGGTCTCCAAGAACACAGTGGCCTCCATCATTCTTAAATGGAAGAAGTTTGGAACCACCAAGACTCTTCCTAGAGCCAAACTGAGCAATCGGGGAAGAAGGGCCTTGGTCAGAGAGGTGACCAATAACCCAATGGTCACTCTGACAAAGCTCCAGAGTTCCTCTGTGGAGATGGGAAAACCTTCCAGAAGGACAACCATCTCTGCAGCACTCCACCAATCAGGCCTTTATGGTAGAGTGGCCAGACAGAAGCCACTCCTCAGTAAAAGGCACATGACAACCAGCTTGGAGTTTGCCAAAAGGCACCTAAAGACTCTCAGACCATGAGAAACAAGATTCTCTGGTCTGATGAAACCAATATTGAATGCCAAGCGTCACATCTGGAAGAAACCTGGCACCATCCCTACGGTGAAGCATGGTAGTGGCAGCATCATGCTGGGGGGATGTTTTTCAGCGGCAGGGACTGGGAGACTAGTTAGGATCGAGGGAAATATGAACAGAGCAAAGTACAGAGAAATCCTTGATGAAAACCTGCTACAGTGCGCTCAGGACCTCAGACTGGGGCGAAGGTTCACCTTCCAACAGGACAACGACCCTAAACACACAGCCAAGACAATGCAGGAGTTGCTTGGGGACAAGTCTCTGAATGTCCTTGAGTGGCCCAGCCAGAGCCCGGACTTGAGCCCGATCTAACATCTCTGGAGAGACCTGAAAATAGCTGTGCAGCGACGCTCCCCATCCAACCTGACAGAGCTTGACAGGATCTGCAGAGAGGAATGGGAGAAACTCCCCAAATACAGGTGTGCCAAGCTTGTAGCGTCATAACCAATAATTCTCGAGGCTGTAATCGCTGCCAAAGGTGCTTCAACAAAGTACTGAGTAAAGGGTCTGAATACTTATGTAAATAAGGTATTTCTGTTTTTTATTTTTAATACATTTGCAAAAAATGTCTAAAATCTGTTTTCGCTTTGTCATTATGGGGTATTGTGTGTAGATTGATGAGGACAATGTTTTATATAATCCATTTTAGAATAAAGCTGTAACGTGACAAAATGTGGAAGAAGTCTGAATACTTTCTGGAAGCACTGTATATGTATAGTTGTTATATATACAGTACCAGTCAAAAGTTTTAGAACACCTACTCATTCAAGGGTTTTTCTTTATTTTTTACTCTTTTCTACATTGTAGAATAATAGTGAAGACATCAAAACTATGAAATAACACATATGGAATCATGTAGTAACCCAAAAAGTGCTAAAAAAATCTGAATATATTTTATATTTGAGATTTTTCAAATAGCCACCCTTTGCCTTGATATAATATAATAAATATAATAATATAATATGCCATTTAGCAGACGCTTTTATCCAAAGCGACTTACAGTCGTGCGTGCATACATTTTTGTGTATGGGTGGTCCCGGGGATCGAACCCACTACCTTGGCGTTACAAGCGCCGTGCTCTACCAGCTGAGCTACAGAGGACCACAGCTTTGCACACTCTTGGCATTCTTTCAACCAGCTTCATGAAGTAGTCACCTGGAATGCATTTCAATTAACAGGTGTGCCTTGTTAAAAGTTAATTTGTGGAATTTCTTTATTTCTTAATTTGTTTGAGTCAATCAGTTGTGTTGTGACAAGGTAGGGGTGGTATACAGAAGATAGCCCTATTTTTGGTTCCAACCGCTGTGTCTTTGTGAGACGCAGAGTAGGTGAACGGATGATCTCCACATGTGTGGTTCTCACCGTGAAGAATGGAGGAGGAGGTGTGATGGTGTGGGGTGCTTTGCTGGTGATACTGTCAGTGATTTATTTGGAATTCAAGGCACACTTAACCAGCATGGCTACCACAGCATTCTGCAGCGATACGCCATCCCAGCTGGTTTGCAGTTAGTGGGACTATCATTTGTTTTTCAACAGGAGAATGACCCAACACACCTCCAGGCTGTGTAAGGGCTATTTGACCAAGATGGAGAGTGATGGAGTGCTGCATCAGATGACCTGGCCTCCACAATCCCCCGACCTCAACCCAATTGAGATGGTTTGGGATGAGTTGGACCGCAGAGTGAAGGAAAAGCAGCCAACAAGTGCTCAGCATATGTGGGAACTCCTTCAAGACTGTTGGAAAAGCATTCCTCATGAAGCTGGTTGAGAGAATGCCAAGCGTGAGCAAAGCTGTCATCAAGGCAAAGGGTGGCTACTTTGAAGAATCTCAAATATAAAATATATTTAGATTTGTTTAACACTTTTTTGGTTACTACATGATTCCATATGTGTTATTTCATAGTTTTGATGTCTTCACTATTATTCTACAATGTAAAAAATAGTAATAATAAAGAAAATCCCTTGAATGAGTAGGTGTATCCAAACTTTTGACTGGTACGGTATTGATAGTTATATATGGTTTGAATACATTCTGAATGCACTGTGTGTGTGTCAGTGTGTCCCAGTGGCAGGTATGGGAAGGGCTGTGCTGAGGTGTGTATGTGTACCAACAACGGGACCTGTAACCCCATCGATGGCTCCTGTCAGTGCTACCCAGGATGGATCGGAGAGGACTGCTCTAAGGGTAGGAGCTCCCTGACCAAGAAACTACTACTCTCTCTCTCTCTGTCTCTCTCTCTCTCTCTCTCTGTCTCTCTCTCTCTCTCTCTCTCTCTCTCTCTGTCTCTCGGTCTCTCTCTCTCTCTCTCTATCTCTCTCTCTCTCTGTCTCTCTCTCTCTCTCTCTCTCTCCTCTCTCTCTCTCTCTCTGTCTCTCTCTCTCTCTCTCTCTGTCTCTCGGTCTCTCTCTCTCTCTCTCTCTCTCTTCTCTGTCTCTCTCTCTCTCTCTCTCTCTCTCTCTCTCTCTCTCTCTCTCTCTCTCTGTCTCTCTCTCTCTCTCTCTCTCTCTCTCTCTCTCTCTCTTCTCTGTCTCTCTCTCTGTCTCTCTCTCTCTCTCTCTCTCTCTCTCTCTCTCTCTCTCTGTCTCTCTCTCTCTCTCTCTCTCTCTCTCTCTCTCTCTCTCTGTCTCTCTCTCTCTCTCTCTGTCTCTCTCTCTCTCTGTCTCTCTCTCTCTTCTCCTCATCTCTCTCTCTCCTCTCTCTCTCTCATCTCTCTCTCTCTCTGTCTCTCGGTCTCTCTCTCTCTGTCTCTCTCTCTCTCTCTCTCTCTCTCTCTCTCTCTCTCTCTCTCTCTCTCTCTCTCTCTCTCTCTCTCTCTCTCTCTGATGTAGATAAAAAAGTAAATATGATAACAATCCATTCTGTATACACCAGAGCCAGGACATCAATCCAGACTGACTGTGCTCTGATCTACTGTAGTACTGACTGTATTCCTGACTGTCCTCTGATCTACTGTAGTACTCACTGTATTCCTGACTGTCCTCTGTTCTACTGTAGTACTCACTGTATTCCTGACTGTCCTCTGTTCTACTGTAGTACTCACTGTATTCCTGACTGTCCTCTGATCTACAGTAGTACTCACTGTATTCCTGACTGTCCTCTGACCTACAGTAGTACTCACTGTATTCCTGACTGTCCTCTGATCTACTGTAGTACTGACTGTCCTCTGATCTACTGTAGTACTGACTGTATTCCTGACTGTCCTCTGATCTACTGTAGTACTGACTGTATTCCTGACTGTCCTCTGATCTACAGTAGTACTCACTGTATTCCTGACTGTCCTCTGACCTACAGTAGTACTCACTGTATTCCTGACTGTCCTCTGATCTACTGTAGTACTGACTGTCCTCTGATCTACTGTAGTACTGACTGTATTCCTGACTGTCCTCTGATCTACTGTAGTACTGACTGTATTCCTGCCTTAGAGATGGAGACATGGGTTATTTAAGGATAGATAGAGGATAGATGGATGCAGTGCTACTTATCCAGTCCACTCTTTTGAAGAACTGTAATCATTAATATTCAGTCAAAGATGGGCTATGGTCATGAGAGACATACAGCACGAGGTTGTTAGTTGGTGTGTTATTAGACATGAGAGGTAGAGTGTGTGTGTGTTTGTTGTAGAGTCTGACTGTGTGTATAAAAGTCTAACAGTGTGTGTTGTCCACAGTGTGTCCTCAGGGTGCGTGGGGTCCAGACTGCATCCATACCTGTAACTGTCACAACGGGGCTCAGTGCAGCGCTACAGACGGACAGTGTAGCTGCAGCGCAGGGTGGAGCGGACTCTACTGTACACAGCGTGAGTCAACGTAGACCTACACCACCACCTAGTGGCAGATCAGTGTCATGACATGAATTACAGACATACACCACCTAGTGGCAGAGCAGTGTAATGACATGAACTACAGACATACACCACCTAGTGGTAGATCAGTGTAATGACATGAACTACAGACATACACCACCTAGTGGTAGATCAGTGTCATTACATGTGTGTGTGTGTGTACGGAGGTGTGTGTGTGTGACGTGTGTGTCTCTTTCCTTCAGGTTGCAGTTCAGGGTTCTTTGGTCCATCCTGCTCCGAGGTGTGTCGCTGTCAGAACGGAGCGGACTGTGACCACATCACTGGTCAGTGCTCCTGTCGGACCGGATTCATCGGACACAGCTGTGAACTCAGTGAGTCCATCCCAACAATAACCGTGTGTGTGTGTGTGTGTGTGTGTGTGTGTGTGTGTGTGTGTGTGTGTGTGTGTGTGTGTGTGTGTGTGTGTGTGTGTATATATGCATGCGCGCGCGCGTGTATGTGTTTGTGTGTGTGCACCGCGCGTGACTGACTGTGTGTGTGTGTGTGTGTGTGTGTGTGTGTGTGTAGTGTGTGCGCGTGTGTGTGTGTGTATATTGTCTACTAACTCTTCCGCTCCCTCTCAGAGTGTCCTCCTGGGACGTTTGGCTACGGCTGTCAGCAGCTGTGTGAGTGTCTGAACAACGCCACCTGTGACTATGTGACTGGGACATGCTACTGCAGCATCGGCTACAAGGGCATCCGCTGTGACCACGGTAACTCTGTGTGTCTGTGTGTGTCTGTGTCTGTGTGTCTGTGTGTGTGTGTCTGTGTCTGTGTGTCTGTGTCTGTGTGTCTGTGTGTCTGTGTCTGTGTGTCTGTGTGTGTGTCAATGTGTCTGTGTGTGTGTGTGTGTGTTTGTGATTGCTGACCGATGTGCAAGGTGGACAGAGTTTACACTTTTGGGACTATTCTATTTGTTCCATTTTATTCGGCAAGCTTTATCCTGCACACCTCATGTTTTTTGAGAATGTGTGATCATATCACAGCATGTATTCCATCCGGGTCTGGTGTTTATCTGTGTATTAATGGCGATGCTGTGGTAGTGTTGACGTTTTTGCGTTTCATATAAATATGTCTCTTTTCCAGCTGCCCTGATGATGGACGAGCTGAACCCCTACACTAAGATCAGCCCAGCCTTGGCATCAGAGCGCCAGTCGGCGGGCGCTGTCATGGGCATCATCTTCCTCCTCCTCTTCATCGTGACCATGTTGGGGGTGGTGGTGTGGTGGCGCCGGCATCAGCAGAGAGAGAAAGGAGGGCAGCACATGGCCAGTGTGTCCTACAGCCCCGCCCTGAGGATCAGCAGCCAGGGCTATTCCCTCTCTGGTGAGACGCGCCGTCAGTCAGGGGTTTACAAATGTTTACTATGGTGTTGTTAAGTCTTTATCCACAGTACTGGACCCTCTCTGCAGCACTGTCCCTCCACAGCACTGTACCCCCCCTCCACAGCACTGAACCCCCCCTCCACAGCACTGTACCCCCCCTCCACAGCACTGTACCCCCCCTCCACAGCACTGTACCCCCCCTCCACAGCACTGTACCCCCCCTCCACAGCACTGTACCCCCCCTCCACAGCACTGTCTCTTTAAATTCGGGGGTGATATAACTGAACTCTCTTTTCATCTAGATCCTCCTCTCTCTTGCTGTTCGTGTTCTCAGCAAACTTAGCTACCTGATGAAACCTCTTTTTTTTCCCCAGCCATGTATTGAAAATATCCCGATGGAGCTGTGTGTTTTTTGCGTTTGCTTGCGTGCTCGCACATGTGAGTGTGTGTGTGTGTGTGTGTGTATCTAGAGTCCTGTGCTGTTATCTGGTGTTTCCGTGGTGAGCAGGGCTTCAGGGTTCAGTCTTGCTCTCCTGTCTAGATTCATCTCCTAGCAACAGCAACGCCAGTCGTTGTTTCACTAACCCCTCCTACCACACTATGGGACCATGCTCATCTCCTAGCAACAGCAACGCCAGTCGTTGTTTCACTAACCCCTCCTACCACACTATGGGACCATGCTCATCTCCTACCAACAGCAACGCCAGTCGTTGTTTCACTAACCCCTCCTACCACACTATGGGACCATGCTCATCTCCTAGCAACAGCAACGCCAGTCGTTGTTTCACTAACCCCTCCTACCACACTATGGGACCATGCTCATCTCCTAGCAACAGCAACGCCAGTCGTTGTTTCACTAACCCCTCCTACCACACTATGGGACCATGCTCATCTCCTAGCAACAGCAACGCCAGTCGTTGTTTCACTAACCCCTCCTACCACACTATGGGACCATGCTCATCTCCTAGCAACAGCAACGCCAGTCGTTGTTTCACTAACCCCTCCTACCACACTATGGGACCATGCACCTACGCTGGCCACTATGCCAAGCCTGACGAGAAGACAAGGAGGGCCAAGGTGGGTGGCAACGAACCTTAACTTGATTTATGCTAAGAGTACATGCATGTAACTGCCAAAATAAAGGAAACCCCGACATAGAGCGTCTTAATAGGGCGTTGGGTCACCACGAGGCAGAACGGCTTCAGTGCACCTTGGAATATATTCTACAAGTGTCTGGAACTCTATTGGTGGGATGCGACACCGTTCTTCCGCGAGAAATTCCATCGTTTGGTGTTTTGTTGATGGTGGTGGAAATCTCTGTCTCAGGCGCCGCTCCAGAATCTCCCAGAAGTGTTGAATTGGGTTGAGATCTGGTGACTGAGACGGCCATGGCATACGGTTTACATCGTTTTCACGCTCATCAAACCATTCAGTGACCACTCGTGCCCTGTGGATGGGGGCCTTGTCATCCTATGGGGGTATAGCCATGGGTAGCAAAAAGCTACTTTTGCTATGTTAATTGCTTAACTAGCTCAGGAAACACACCTGTGTGGAAGCACCTGCTTTCAATATACTTGATATCCCTCATTTACTCAAGTGTTTCCTTTATTTTGGCAGTTACCTGTACATTCTCCAAAAAACATGGGTCTTTTATTTGTCTGTTCTTTGTGTGCTTTTTCTCTGGAGAATAACTGGAAATGGAATTAGTTTAGTTTATTAAGATCTCCATTAGCTGTTTCACATGCAGCAGCTACTCTTTATTAAGATCTCCATTAGCTGTTCCACATGCAGCAGCTACTCTTTATTAAGATCTCCATTAGCTGTTCCACTTGCAGCAGCTACTCTTCCTGGGGTCCACAGTCTGTCTGTCTGCCTGTCTGTGTTTCCTTCCCAGGTGAAGGACAAGAGGTTGAACAGGAATAGTGCTCCTGAGTGGACGACCTACTATAACCTCAATGAACTGGGTATGTCTGATGACTTCCTTATAAACCCATTGTAAATACAAGTAGAATTTGGGATTGTTTAACAAAACGTTAGGAACACCTGCTGTATAGATGGCCATATACACTGACTGTACAAAACATTAGGAACACCTGCTGTATAGATGGCCATATACACTGACTGTACAAAACATTAGGAACACCTGCTGTATAGATGGCCATATACACTGACTGTACAAAACATTAGGAACACCTGCTGTATAGATGGCCATATACACTGACTGTACAAAACATTAGGAACACCTGCTGTATAGCTGGCCATATACACTGAGTGGACAAAACATTAGGAACACCTGCTGTATAGATGGCCATATACACTGACTGTACAAAACATTAGGAACACCTGCTGTATAGCTGGCCATATACACTGAGTGGACAAAACATTAGGAACACCTGCTGTATAGATGGCCATATACACTGACTGTACAAAACATTAGGAATACCTGCTGTATAGATGGCCATATACACTGACTGTACAAAACATTAGGAACACCTGCTGTATAGATGGCCATATACACTGAGTGGACAAAACATTAGGAACACCTGCTGTATAGATGGCCATATACACTGACTGTACAAAACATTAGGAACACCTGCTGTATAGCTGGCCATATACACTGAGTGGACAAAACATTAGGAACACCTGCTGTATAGATGGCCATATACACTGACTGTACAAAACATTAGGAACACCTACTGTATAGATGGCCATATACACTGAGTGGACAAAACATTAGGAACACCTGCTGTATAGATGGCCATATACACTGACTGTACAAAACATTAGGAACACCTGCTGTATAGCTGGCCATATACACTGACTGTACAAAACATTAGGAACACCTGCTGTATAGATGGCCATATACACTGAGTGGACAAAACATTAGGAACACCTGCTGTATAGATGGCCATATACACTGAGTGGACTAAACATTAGGAACACCTGCTATATAATGGCCATATACAAGTTTCCTCTAAACACAGTCTGATTAATCTGTCCCTTTAACATCTCTGTAGATGTGTACTGTGTAGACAGGCTCTTAATCTGTCCCTTTAACATCTCTGTAGATGTGTACTGTGTAGACAGGCTCTTAATCTGTCCCTTTAACATCTCTGTAGATGTGTACTGTGTAGACAGGCTCTTAATCTGTCCCTTTAACATCTCTGTAGGTGTGTACTGTGTAGACAGGCTCTTAACCTGTCCCTTTAACATCTCTGTAGGTGTGTACTGTGTAGACAGGCTCTTAATCTGTCCCTTTAACATCTCTGTAGGTGTGTACTGTGTAGACAGGCTCTTAACCTGTCCCTTTAACACCTCTGTAGGTGTGTACTGTGTAGACAGGCGCTACAGCTCCTACCATGAGCAGTATTACAGAGGTAGAGTATGAGACTCAACTATGTCCATTATAACAAGGTCCTTATGAAGAGGACCGACCCATATAACATAGTTGTTGTCTGTGTTACCCAAATACTTTCTTGCACTGAAGTGTGTAAGTGCATGTGTGCTGTGCGTATGTTTGTGTCAGAGTATGTCAGCGGAGCAGAGCTGGAGTGGCGCGAGGAGCGGAGCGTGCCCAGTTTGACTGGAGCGCGGAGCGAGTTTCCCAAAGGCTGGAGCGTCGGCGTTCTCGCCCGCTCCAATTTCACTCCAGTACCGCTCCAGTAGCGCTGGGCGTGCCCGGCCCAGCATGCATTTGTAGTCTACTTGTGCGCTGCTATAGCCCCTTGCTTTAGCTACTGTCATGGAGTTCACTAAATATTGTCATAAAGAAACTGATAAAACACACAGGTGCTGAATCACTTACAAAGATGAGGACCAAGAGCAAGAGAGGGAGTGCGGTAGATAACTAAGTGTGTCATTGTAGCAAAGTATTTATAAACAAGAAATCAGATGTCTTAAAAGTTTCGTTCATTTTCGTTCTATTGTCTATACAATAGGCTGTCATTGATTTGAGGACAGCTTTGCACACTCTTGGCATTTTCTCAACCAGCTTCATGAGGAATGCTTTTCCAACAGTCTTGAAGGAGTTCCCACATATGCTGAGCACTTGTTGGCTGCTTTTCCTTCACTCTGCAGTCCAACTCATCCCAAACCATCTCAATTGGGTTGAGGTCAGGTGATTTGGTCATCTGATGCAGCACCATCACTCTCCTTTGTCAAATAGCCCTTACACAGCCAGGAGGTGTGTTTTGGGTCATTGTCCTGTTGAAAAACAAATGATAGTCCCACTAAGTGCAAACCAGATGGGATGGCGTATCACTGCAGAATGCTGTGGTAGCCATGCTGGTTATGTGTGCCTTGAATTCTAAACAAATCACAGACAGTGTCACCAGCAAAGCACCCCCACACCATCACACCTCTTCCTCCATGCTTCACGGTGGGAACCACACATGCGAAGATCATCCATTCACCTACTCTGTGTCTCACAAAGACACGGCGGTTGGAACCAACAATCTCAAATTTGGACTCATCAGACCAAAGGACAGATTTCCACCGGTCTAATGTCCATTGCTCGTGTTTCTTGGCCCAAGCAAGTCTCTTCTTCTTATTGGTGTCCTTTAGTAGTGGTTTCATTGCAATAATTCGACCATGAAGGCCTGATTCACGCAGTCTCCTCTGAACAGTTGATGTTGAGATGTGTCTGTTACTTGAACTCTGTGAAGCATTTATTTGGGCTGCAATCTGAGGTGCCAGTTTCATCATAGCGCTTGATGGTTTTTGCGACTGCACTTGAAGAAACGTTCAACGTTTTTGAAATGTTCCAGATTGACTGACCTTCATGTCTTAAAGTAATGATGGACTGTCGTTTCTCTTTGCTTATTTGAGCTGTTCTTGCCATAATATGGACTTGGTCTTTTACCAAATAGGGATATCTTCTATATACCCTCCCTACCTTGTCACAACACAACTGATTGGCTCAAACGCATTAAGAAGGAAATAAATTCCACAAATTAACTCTTAAGAAGGCACACCTGTTAATTGAAATGCATTCCAGGTGACTACCTCATGAAGCTGGTTGAGAGAATTCCAAGAGTGTGCAAAGCTGACATCAAGGCAAAGGGTGGCTACTTTAAAGAATCTCAAATATAAAATATATTTTGATTGAGCGGGATTTCCGACCGCTCCTCTCCGCTCACATACTCTGGTTTGTATATAAACCGATGTGAATGAGCTGATGTGTGTGCATAAACCTCTGTGTGTTTTGACCTCTGTGTGTCTCTCTCTCCACAGGGCACGCTTTTGATCTCCTCCTCCTCTGTATGTGTTCCTTCCTCCTGATGGTTTCACACACTCCTCTCTCCTCCTCTCCTCCTCTCCTCCTCTCCTCTCTCCTCCTCTCCTCTCTCCTCTCTCCTCCTCTCCTCTAGTCTCTAACTAACACACTCTCCTCTCTCCTCCTCCTCTCCTCTCTCCTCCTCCTCCTCCTCTCCTCTAGTCTCTAACTAACACACTCCTCTCTCCTCCTCTCCTCCTCTCCTCCTCTCCTCTCTCCTCCTCTCCTCTCTCCTCTCTCCTCCTCTCCTCTAGTCTCTAACTAACACACTCCTCTCTCCTCCTCTCCTCCTCTCCTCTCTCCTCCTCTCCTCCTCTCTCCTCTCCTCCTCTCCTCCTCTCCTCCTCTCCTCCTCTCCTCTCTCCTCCAGTCTCTAACTAACACACTCCTCTCTCCTCCTCTCTTCAAGTCTCTAACTAACACACTCCTCTCTCCTCCTCTCCTCCTCTCCTCTCTCCTCCTCTCCTCCTCTCTCCTCTCCTCCTCTCCTCCTCTCCTCTCTCCTCCTCTCCTCCTCTCTCCTCTCCTCCTCTCCTCCTCTCCTCTCTCCTCCTCTCCTCTCTCCTCCTCTCCTCCTCTCTCCTCTCCTCCTCTCCTCCTCTCCTCTCTCCTCCTCTCCTCCTCTCCTCTCTCCTCCTCTCCTCCTCTCTCCTCTCCTCCTCTCCTCCTCTCCTCCTCTCCTCCTCTCCTCCTCTCCTCTCTCCTCCAGTCTCTAACTAACACACTCCTCTCTCCTCCTCTCTTCAAGTCTCTAACTAACACACTCCTCTCTCCTCCTCTCTTCAAGTCTCTAACTAACACACTCCTCTCTCCTCCTCTCTCCTCTAGTCTCTAACTAACACACTCCTCTCTCCTCCTCTCCTCCTCTCCTCCTCTCCTCTCTCCTCCTCTCCTCTCTCCTCTCTCCTCCTCTCCTCTAGTCTCTAACTAACACACTCTCCTCTCTCCTCCTCCTCCTCCTCTCCTCTAGTCTCTAACTAACACACTCCTCTCTCCTCCTCTCCTCCTCTCCTCCTCTCCTCTCTCCTCCTCTCCTCTCTCCTCTCTCCTCCTCTCCTCTAGTCTCTAACTAACACACTCCTCCTCTCCTCTCTCCTCCTCTCCTCTTCTCCTCCTCTCCTCTCTCCTCCTCTCCTCCTCTCCTCCTCTCCTCTCTCCTCCTCTCCTCTCTCCTCCTCTCCTCCTCTCCTCCTCTCCTCTCTCCTCTTCTCCTCCTCTCCTCTCTCCTCCTCTCCTCCTCTCCTCTCTCCTCCTCTCTTCAAGTCTCTAACTAACACATGCCTCTCTCCTCTTCTCCTCCTCTCCTCCTCTCCTCCTCTCCTCCTCTCCTCTCTCCTCCTCTCCTCCTCTCCTCTCTCCTCCTCTCTTCAAGTCTCTAACTAACACATGCCTCTCTCCTCTTCTCCTCCTCTCCTCTTCTCCTCCTCTCCTCCTCTCCTCCTCTCCTCCTCTCCTCTCTCCTCCTCTCCTCTCTCCTCTCTCCTCCTCTCCTCTCTCCTCTCTCCTCCTCTCCTCTAGTCTCTAACTAACACACTCCTCTCTCCTCCTCTCTTCAAGTCTCTAACTAACACATGCCTCTCTCCTCTTCTCCTCCTCTCCTCTCTCCTCCTCTCCTCCTCTCCTCCTCTCCTCTCTCCTCTTCTCCTCCTCTCCTCTCTCCTCCTCTCCTCCTCTCCTCTCTCCTCCTCTCCTCCTCTCTCCTCTCCTCCTCTCTCCTCTCCTCCTCTCCTCCTCTCCTCTCTCCTCTCTCCTCCTCTCCTCTCTCCTCCTCTCCTCCAGTCTCTAATTAACACACAACCTCATAAGTAAACCCACTTATTTTGTATTGAAATGCTTTATACAGTGAAATGCTACTAATACTGTGAATGATGTGTCCTGTGTCATTTATCCTGTACTCTGTGGGTTTTCAAATATGTATTTTACACAGGTTGTCAGTGGATAATAGTTTTTACTTGTCTTACCTCCTGGGCTAGAATGGTAATGTGATGTTGTATTCGTCTCCCAATGTTGATATGATGAATGCATTGAAAGGCTGACAGTGTCATCGCTGATGTCAGAATCCTTAACTAACAGATAACAGAATAACAAACCCCTTTGTAAGTGTTCTTTCTTCCTGCTTCTCTGTTTGTTCTTTCTCCTTTGTCAGACTACATGAAGGGTTCGCTGTCCAGCACCTGCTCTCTGAACAGCGAGAACCCCTACTCCACCATTAATGACCCACTGGCCGTGGCCTGTAAACACTCAGAGAGCAGCTATGTAGAGATGAAGAGTCCTGCCCACCGGGAGACGTCCTACTGCTCCTCTGCTGTAGTCACCACCGCCACACACACCGCCAGTAAGAACGTCTATGACGTGGGTGAGTTATAGGGGGATGTAGGGTCATCGACGTCCCCTTAGCTCTGGACGAGTTGAGATCATGAGGAAGATGAATTTGTTTTTCTTGTTTAACTGACTGGCTATCTGTCTGTTGTCTCGGTCTGTTGTCTCTGTCTGTTGTCTCTGTCTCTGTCTCTCTGTCTGAGGGGGTTATTGTGGAGGGCACTTGTATGAAGTGTTTGAATGATCACTTTTGGATTTGTCAGAAAAGTTAAAACCTCTCTATCCCTCCGTTCCCCTATCTCTATCCCTCCATTCCCCTATCTCTATCCCTCCATTCCCCTATCTCTATCTCTCCATTCCCCTATCTCTATCTCTCCATTCCCCTATCTCTATCTCTCCATTCCCCTATCTCTATCTCTCCATTCCCCTATCACTATCCCTCCATTCCCCTATCTCTATCTCTCCATTCCCCTATCTCTATCTCTCCATTCCCCTATCTCTATCTCTCCATTCCCCTATCTCTATCTCTCCATTCCCCTATCTCTATCCCCCCGTTCCCCTATCTCTATCCCTCCGTTCCCCTATCTCTATCCCTCCGTTCCCCTATCTCTATCCCTCCATTCCCCTATCTCTATCTCTCCATTCCCCTATCTCTATCCCTCCATTCCTCTATCTCTATCCCTCCATTCCCCTATCTCTATCTCTCCATTCCCCTATCTCTATCTCTCCATTCCCCTATCTCTATCTCTCCATTCCCCTATCTCTATCTCTCCATTCCCCTATCTCTATCTCTCCATTCCCCTATCTCTATCCCCCCGTTCCCCTATCTCTATCCCTCCGTTCCCCTATCTCTATCCCTCCGTTCCCCTATCTCTATCCCTCCATTCCCCTATCTCTATCTCTCCATTCCCCTATCTCTATCCCTCCATTCCTCTATCTCTATCCCTCCATTCCCCTATCTCTATCTCTCCATTCCCCTATCTCTATCTCTCCATTCCCCTATCTCTATCTCTCCATTCCCCTATCTCTATCTCTCCATTCCCCTATCTCTATCTCTCCATTCCCCTATCTCTTTCCCTCCATTCCCCTATCTCTCCATCCTCCCTTTAGAACCCATGGTGAGCGTTCTCCAGGATTCTAAAGGTGTGGTGGTTCCCACGTACCCTCAGAACCCTTACGACCTCCCCAGGAACAGCCACATCCCCAGCCACTACGACCTGCTGCCCCTGAGACACAGCCAGAGCTACAGCCCCACACACAACCAGGGCCACAGCCACCACAGCCCACCCCTGCCCGGCAGCCCCACCAGCTCCCTGCTATAGACTGACCACTCCCTAACGCTGGGCCACGACCTTTGACCTATGACTTACTTATGGGTCATGGGCTGCTCCACCTGGGGTTGCGGATAAAGACTGTATTGTGACTATAGAGACAAAGTAGCAGTGCAACATCAGTGTTGTGGACATACTAGAAGATATACCAACAGAACCTCTGTGTGGACTCACTGCTGTGTGATACTGGATAATGCATACTGTAATATATTACAGCCGTTTGAACTGTCTGAGGAAGACAATGGGGAGTCTAATAACTACTGGAGAGGTGTGGCACCCTCTCTGTTTACACTCTGGCTCAGTGGAGGACACACACACACACACACACACACACACACACACACACACACACACACACACACACACACACACACCCTATGAAACAGACCAGTGGAGTCATGAACACAAAAGATCATGGACATCTATATAGTCATTTCTGGCTCAATGATTCTATTCCATGCTGGGATTCCATGCTGGTATTCCATGACTGGGTGACCAGAGAAGCAACCAGACTGCCCATAAAGGAGGACAAACCACCAGGAAGCAACCAGGCTGCCCATAGAGGAGGACAAACCACCAGGAAGCAACCAGGCTGCCCATAGAGGAGGACAAACCACCAGGAAGCAACCAGGCTGCCCGTAGAAGAGGACAAACCACCAGGACGCAACCAGGCTGCCCCATAGAGGAGGACAAACCACCAGGAAGCAACCAGGCTGCCCATAAAGGAGGACAAACCACCAGGAAGCAACCAGGCTGCCCATAGAGGAGGACAAACCAACAACTGTCTCAGATGAGACCAGCTTGGAGCATCACCAAAAGGGCATTAGATCTGCCTATCTATCAGGCAGTGGACTGGAGAAGGAATAAGAGACAGTCATTATGGGACCTGAATGGGGACTGACTGGGATTGGATTCACTATTCTATTGTATATTGATATCGGCCAGCAACACAGCTACCACTCATATAACTGCAGATGAAGGAGAGGAGACAACGAGAGTTCCTAGACAAACCAGGATTGTATTAAATTAGGCACCAAAGTCTTTGAAAGAAGACAACGGGTTGAAACAGGGAGGGACTACCTTTCCGTTTTTCCGTTGCAAAAACGTTTTGCTACGGTGTGCACTAATGAACACGACCCATGGTTATATACTGTAAAAAAAAAAAAAAAAAAAAAAAAAAAAAAAACTACGCTTAACTTCTACAACTCACTGTACGTGTATATGTGTGGTATTTTTACACATCTTTGCTTATTTTCATGTTTACATTTTTAAGATCCTTAACGGGTCCATATTTTCTCTCGGAAAAGTTATCTTTTTGTATTTATTGTGTATAAAGTTAAGGAGTGGTAGTGACGGTAGTGGTAGTGACTTTATGTTGTGTAAAGCTAGTAAATGTGCATGCCAAATGATGACTCTAAGTATAGTAGTTTACAGAGAATTGCCTAATGTCATTGTTGAACCATTTGGTACAAACTAACTGTTATTTCATAGACTTTACCCATATTTACCCACTGCCCTCTTTGAACATGGGAATGAATCCTAGTTGAACTGTCTTTACAAGAATATGCAATGACATTAAGGAAAAGAGAACTGTTTAGAAGTATTGATGCTGCCAAAATGATGGTACGTGGAAAATATACTGGAAATTATGACATTCCATTTCCAAATGTAGAACCATTGTAGAGAAACCGGTTAATATTTGTGAACGATGCACATCACCGTTTTAAGTTATAATAACCCTGTAATAACTAGATACATACTCACACCCTGTACACAATCCAACATGATAACGACAGAACTATTACATTGATCTCTATCTCTACATGGATATTTCGCCACCTCAGCCAATAGCAATAACATGACATGTTCATAACAGGCCCGATTCAGTCTTGAGATAAGTCAACGTGTCCATGTTAAGTCTACTTATCTCAAGTCTGAATCGGGCCCAACATGAGCAACAGGACAATCATACACAGACAGTAATGACTCGTTTTTTTTTTTTCCTCATGGATTTGTTAGTTGATATTTCTCCTCATAAGGAGACGGGTACGTCCCAACTTGCACCCTATTCCCTTTATAGTGCAACCAGAGCCCTGGTCAAAAGTGGTGCACTATAGAAGGACAAGGGTGCCATTTGGGATACAGTCTAGAATTCCCATAGTCTGTTGTAACCTAGTAGTATCCAAAGCTGCTTGACTGTTTCTCTGTTAAAGTGTTAACTTCAATAAAGATGCCATAGCTCAGGGCTAGGGGGGAGTGTTGTCTTGTCTGGGGGAGGCAGGTAGCATAGCAGTTAAGATTGTTGGACCAGTAACCGAAAGGTGGCTGGTTCGAATCCCGAGCCGGTTAGGTGAAAAATGTTGAGCAGGGCACATAACCCTAGTTGCTCTGGATAAAAATGTTGTCTCTACCGTGACTTACTGCTCACCAGGGTTGGGGTCAACCAAAATAGGGGTTGGCTGTGAAACCTATTGTTCTTCTCTGTATTCTTTTGTCTTGACATGTCCAAATAACTCAAGCATAGATCGGCAACTTTTTTTTCCTTCTAATTTGGCACACAGACACTAGAGCCCATGAGTAACTTGGTCAAAAAGAATGGCACCGACTGGCCTATAGGTGGCACTGTTATAAGCAGTCTCACTTAAACCCTCATATGCGTCGCCCCGTTTAACCTAGAGATGCACAAATGTCTAAGTCGCTCTGGATGAGAGCGTCTGCTAAATGATGTAAATGTTAAAACTTTGTATGTACAGTGAGGGAAAAAAGTATTTGATCCCCTGCTGATTTTGTACGTTTGCCCACTGACAAAGACATGATCAGTCTATAATTTTAATGGTAGGTTTATTGGAACAGTGAGAGACAGAATAACAACAAAAAAATCCAGAAAAAACGCATGTCAAAAAAGTTATAAATTGATTTGCATTTTAATGAGGGAAATAAGTATTTGACCCCTCTGCAAAACATGACTTAGTACTTGGTGGCAAAACCCTTGTTGGCAATCACAGAGGTCAGACGTTTCTTGTAGTTGGCCACCAGGTTTGCACACATCTCAGGAGGGATTTTGTCCCACTCCTCTTTGCAGATCTTCTCCAAGTCATTAAGGTTTCGAGGCTGACGTTTGGCAACTCAAACCTTCAGCTCCCTCCACAGATTTTCTATGGGATTAAGGTCTGGAGACTGGTTAGGCCACTCCAGGACCTTAATGTGCTTCTTCTTGAGCCACTCCTTTGTTGCCTTGGCCGTGTGTTTTGGGTTATTGTCATGCTGGAATACCCATCCACTACCCATTTTCAATGCCCTGGCTGAGGGAAGGAGGTTCTCACCCAAGATCTGACGGTACATGGCCCCGTCCATCGTCCCTTTGATGCGGTGAAGTTGTCCTGTCCCCTTAGCAGGAAAACACCCCCAAAGCATAATGTTTCCACCTCCATGTTTGATGGTGAGGATGGTGTTCTTGGGGTCATAGGCAGCATTCCTCCTCCTCCAAACACGGCGAGTTGAGTTGATGCCAAAGAGCTCGATTTTGGTCTCATCTGACCACAACACTTTCACCCAGTTCTCCTCTGAATCATTCAGATGTTCATTGGCAAACTTCAAACGGGCATGTATATGTGCTTTTTTGAGCAGGGGGACCTTGCGGGCGCTGCAGGACTTCAGTCCTTCACGGCGTAGTGTTACCAATTGTTTTCTTGGTGACTATGGTCCCAGCTGCCTTGAGATCATTGACCAGATCCTCCCGTGTAGTTCTGGGCTGATTTCTCACCGTTCTCATGATCATTGCAACTCTATGAGGTGAGATCTTGCATGGAGCCCCAGGCCGAGGGAGATTGACAGTTCTTTTGTGTTTCTTCCATTTGCGAATAATCGCACCAACTGTTGTCACCTTCTCACCAAGCTGCTTGGCGATGGTCTTGTAGCCCATTCCAGCCTTGTGTAGGTCTACAATCTTGTCCCTGACATCCTTGGAGAGCTCTTTGGTCTTGGCCATGGTGGAGAGTTTGGAATCTGATTGATTGATTGCTTCTGTGGACAGGTGTCTTTTATACAGGTAACAAGCTGAGATTAGGAGCACTCCCTTTAAGAGTGTGCTCCTAATCTCAGCTCGTTACCTGTATAAAAGACACCTGGGAGGCATAAATCTTTCTGATTGAGAGGGGGTCAAATACTTATTTCCCTCATTAAAATGCAAATCAATTTATATCATTTTTGACATGCGTTTTTCTGGATTTTTGTTGTTGTTATTCTGTCTCTCACTGTTCAAATAAACCTACCATTAGAATTATAGACTGATCATTTCTTTGTCAGTGGGCAAACGTACAAAATCAGCAGGGGATCAAATACTTATTTCCCTCACTGTATAATAATTGGACCAATGGACATGGGGCCATGATATTTGGTATGTATAGGGTGAATGCACCAATTTGTAAGTCGCTCTGGATAAGAGCGTCTGCTAAATGACGTAAATGTAAATGTAAATGTATGTAAACCTTATGTGTATGTCCTTAGAAGCTGTGTGAATATAAAGTCACTGCAACCTTAGATGACTTCACCAGACCAGTTGGTGGCACTATAGATGTCATATATATATATATATATATATATATATATATATATATATATATATATATATATATATATAAACTCAATACATGTAGTAATGGCTTTAAGAATGATTACCTGCTGCATTCAAAATAACCTACAGCACTAGACTAGACTAAACTTCAATTGTGTCATCCTTGTGGTATTGAGCGATAAACAGGGTAATGATTTCACTGATTGCACATAAAGGAAGATAGTTCCTACATGATAGACCGCTTGCTTTGTTATCCAACTGATCTTGTGTTCTTTCTGTCATCCTGTGAACCCCGTTCATTGCTGCTCGCAGCTATTTTTCCAATTCCAAATTTTCCTCATTGAAAAGCATTGAAGATAGTTGGGTTTTCAGTGCGCTTCCTGAATAATCTCGAATTTAAATGGAATTGACCCCAACCCTTCTGCTCACCATGTATTCCTTGTCAGAAAATGCTGTCAGATAATTAAATGTCAGATAATTGTTACCAAATTAAAGGTCAGATAATTGTTCCCAAATTAAATGTTCTTCTGTATTTCTATGCAAATACCAACTAAGAGAGTTGAAAGGTTTATGACTGGTGCGCTTTATTAAGATGAATTGATAACTTAAGATATAAACACAATTGTACAATTTATCAATCTGTACAAAACAGAAAACCGTCTGTCCCCCCTAACCCCCCCACCCCCCACACATAATCCTCCAAATGCATTGAAATTACATAGTTTGACTTTCAGACGTTTTACAATGGAATTACAATCAGTTATAGTGACAGCATTTCATTATAGTTCAAAAACAATCATGAACCAAAAACACAGTTCATAAAAATAAAAAAAACTACAGTAAAACAATGGAGGTATATGAGAAGGCTTGAGCTAATTTTTCAAACAAGGACAAAAACAATAACTTCTCAACACTTCCGTAGACTGATAGTCCGAAATGGTATCCTATACCCTATCTAGTGCACTACTTTTGACCAGATCCCTATGGATCCTGGTCAAAAGTAGTGCACTATATATAGGGAATATGGTGCCCTAGTTGTGTGTTGACAGGCTGACAGTACCGTCTGTTAGATAACGCCATTGGTACTGTGGGACAGACTCGCACACTCCATAGCTACCTACCTACCTACCTTTGCTTCTACACACACACACACACACACACACACAAACACACACACACACACAAACACTGAGCTTAAACGCTATATTTCCATTGTTACAATACCACCATCAGATACAGCTACAGCCTAGGAGTTCAACAGAACACACTGAATTAGCCTGGAATCCCAACTGATTTAGCTACATTTCACAGTTGTTTCAAAAAATGGTGAGCGCAGCACTTAACCGGGTTAACTCTTGAAATGTTAGTAATTTGATTTAGCAGGAACCTCCATCCTAGATCGGGTGATAGATCAGAGGAACTATAGACGGGTTGTCTGACAATGTTACAACAATGATGCAAATCGATTTTATGTTTTCAATAAACATTTGGAGACTAAATAGAGTTTAGATGTTGTCAATAATCCTATGATTGTAAGCCAACCCTGTCAGTTTCCTGCCTCTCGGATGCGCTCGCCAGGGTTGGCGTCAATTCCATTTCAATTCAGAAAATAAAACACAATTCACAAAATGTTCTCATTGAAAAGCATCGAAAGAGAATTGGAATCGGAGATGGAATTTCAACGAACTTCCTGAATTGACTGGAATTGACCCCAACCCTGGCACGGGCATCGGTTTTGTAGGTAAACATCCCACCCATATAGAGGAGAGAGGCTATGTAGGGACATTAGGGCCACCAGGAACGTCATTTGAATTCAGAAATGTGATTTTAGTTATATTTCTGCTGGTAGTAATATTAGCCTGGGAGCCAGTCTGTTTCTACACTCTTCACAACTCCATATGGAACTGTCATGCAAAACAGGGTTTGGCTTGACAATGGAGTAGGCAAAAACAAAAACAGATCTGGGACCAGGCTATAGTAATATTACTCCATAAGAGGCAGATCTGGGACCAGGCTATAGTAATATTACTCCATAAGAGGCAGATCTGGGACCAGGCTTTAGTAATATTACTCCATAAGAGGCAGATCTGGGACCAGGCTTTAGTAATATTACTCCATAAGAGGCAGATCTGGGACCAGGCTTTAGTAATATTACTCCATAAGAGGCAGATCTGGGACCAGGCTTTAGTAATATTACTCCATAAGAGGCAGATCTGGGACCAGGCTTTAGTAATATTACTCCATAAGAGGCAGATCTGGGACCAGGCTATAGTAATATTACTCCATAAGAGGCAGATCTGGGACCAGGCTATAGTAATATTATGGACTTGTTAAGCATGGCATCTAGCTGCAGCATCCACGTGGGGATTGTCGGGTTACATTACACCTCCCATGGTTGGGTTTCAATTCCATTTTTAATGCAGTCAATAAATCCAGGAAATACATTTCTGTTTACTTCCTGGATTGACTGGACCGAAATGGAATGGACCCCAACCCTGACATCTAACGGTTCTAGCCTTTGTTAGCCTCAACATTTACACACATCACTGTTCCTCTGCCTAAAGCAGGTGGTGTATCTCATAGAGACAGAGGATATACACGAAGGGGTTAATATGGAACAAGCAGACCTCAGCAGAACAGACATATACTACTACTGATAATGACGACGTAGCTACATACGTAAGGCATAGTAATCATTTTGGTTGGGACTATATTAAATGAAGTAGTAAGCCATGCATTGTGTTGAAGTAAGAGGCAGCTTGGTGTGTACAGGCTTTAATGTGACGGACTGTGACAACACTGGACAACGTGATAAGAGCCAGACCAGACCTGGGAAAAGTACATCTCTGTGTCTAAAATACTTTTAAATACTTCATATTTTGAGAAAAGTTTTTTTTTTTTTTTTTTAAGTATTTCAAAGTATTTTGAGGTGCGCATGATTTAGTCTTGGTTGGTTTGCACTTTTGGGACTATTCTGTTGGTCCCATTGTACAAGGCAAACCCGAATCAGCTCAAGTATTTAGAAGTATTTGACCCAGGTCTGTCTGGTGATAGCTGGAGCTATATAGAGGGTGGTTGGCCGGTAAGTAGGTACGTTCTATGGTAGATGGGCGTAGCGGTGGTTAATTGGCCAGTGGGTACGTTCTATGGTAGATGGGCGTAGCGGTGGTTAATTGGCCAGTGGGTACGTTCTATGGTAGATGGGCGTAGCGGTGGTTAATTGGCCAGTGGGTACGTTCTATGGTAGATGGGCGTAGCGGTGGTTAATTGGCCAGTGGGTACGTTCTATGGTAGATGGCCGTAGCGGTGGTTAATTGGCCAGTGGGTACGTTTTATGGTAGATGGGCGTAGCGGTGGTTAATTGGCCAGTGGGTACGTTCTATGGTAGACGGGCGTAGCGGTGGTTAACTGGCCAGTGGGTACGTTTTATGGTAGATGGGCGTAGCGGTGGTTAATTGGCCAGTGGGTACGTTCTATGGGTGTAGCGGTGGTTAATTGGCCAGTGGGTACGTGCTATGGTAGATGGGCGTAGCGGTGGTTAATTGGCCAGTGGGTACGTTCTATGGTAGATGGGCGTAGCGGTGGTTAATTGGCCAGTGGGTACGTTCTATGGTAGACGGGCGTAGCGGTGGTTAACTGGCCAGTGGGTACGTTCTATGGGTGTAGCGGTGGTTGGTAGAGTTATTGGATTATAATGAGTGGTAGAGGGAGGCACTGAGAGTGAAGAGCAGCTAACCTAAATAACGTGACCCAGTATATGGATTTGGCACCCTATTCCCTATATAGTGCACTACTTTTCACAAAAGCCCTATGAGCCCTGGTCAAAAGTAGTGAACTAATAGGGAATAGGGTGCCAATGGGGACAAAGATCCAATCTATGGATTTAAAAGACAATGTTTTACTAACAGATGCTTCTCGACATGAGTGCAAACTGATAGACATTCTGATTATGAACACATCTCATTATAACTAGACCAGCAATACAAGGATTCCTATTGAATAGTGTCTGTCAGCAATTCATTTCATGACATATCTTTTTCACAGTTTGATATTTCGTCAAATAAAATTATTTCGACTAATATTCTCTGGTGTCTGACTGTCGCTGCATAGAATATACTATAGCATCACATTTACACTAGATGTTATACATGCATATTCAAGAGAAGTTATTACTTGAAGAGAAATACCTAGAACGTGTTGGTTAGTCGGTGGGCCAGAACACTACAGATCATTATTCTGTCGTTTGATCATGTTGAAAATAGGAACCTCATTTGTAATTTGACTGACTAATGCTATTTCAATTCCAGTCAATTCACAAAGTAAAACAGAAATACCTATTCTCTCTTAACGCTTTTCAATTAGGAACATGTGCAATTGGGATGAGGTTTACTTTCTGAGTTGACTGGAATTGAAATGGAATTGACCCCAAACCCTGACTGACTATAACGCTAGTCACTTTCTCCCTGCTACAGAAATCTCAAACTATATTTTGAAAGACATCTCTAACTATGTACTCTCAATGTATCCAAGAGAGTTCAGAAATGTTAAATGGACAAACTTCTATATTATTTTACCACGGTCACCGTCTAGCCTAATGAATGCTCTGGGCAATGGCAGTGTTCCACATTCAGAGAGTTATGATAACTCAGTCATAAATTCAGTCAGAGTTATGATAACTCAGTCATAAATTCAGTCAGAGAGTTATGATAACTCAGTCATAAATTCAGTCAGAGAGTTATGATAACTCAGTCATAAATTCAGTCAGAGAGTTATGATAACTCAGTCATAAATTCAGTCAGAGAGTTATGATAACTCAGTCATAAATTCAGTCAGAGAGTTATGATAACTCAGTCATAAATTCAGTCAGAGTTATGATAACTCAGTCAGAGAGTTATGATAACTCAGTCAGAGAGTTATGATAACTCAGTCAGAGAGTTATGATAACTCAGTCATAAATTCAGTCAGAGAGTTATGATAACTCAGTCATAAATTCAGTCAGAGAGTTATGATAACTCAGTCATAAATTCAGTCAGAGAGTTATGATAACTCAGTCATAAATTCAGTCAGAGAGTTATGATAACTCAGTCATAAATTCAGTCAGAGAGTTATGATAACTCAGTCATAAATTCAGTCAGAGAGTTATGATAACTCAGTCATAAATTCAGTCAGAGAGTTATGATAACTCAGTCATCTTTTAAACCAAGATAAAAACATGAAGTGATGTCATCATCATAACATGCAAAGCTGACCTGCCACAGACTGACTGTAAACAAAGTGACAAACAATCTGTGTTCCAAATGGTACTCTATTCCTTACATAGTGCACTACATTTGACCATATTCCCTATGGGCCCTGGTACAAAAAGTAGTGCACTATATACTGTAGGGAATAAGGTTCCATTTGGGATCACGGTTAAAGTATTTTACAAAGCTGTTGTTCCTCTACATGTCGGGTAGTTTGATGCCTGCCCCCCTGTCTGTCCATGGCATGGTTTGAAGCCATCAGCAAACAGATCTAATGCACAAGTCTTTACTTAGCTATTTACAGCAATCAGATAAATCGTCCAACTCCACGTATAACAAGGGACCAGGGAGCACACGTTCTATCTAGTACACTGCTTAATACATCCACGTGGTTGAAAACCTCCCATTACGTTGTACTAGAGAGAGGGGGAGGGAGCTAGGCTAACTGGTGGGAGGGGGGTCGTAGACAGAGACACATCAGAGCATTCTCAGTGTGCTTTAAATACATACACATTAGTAGTAAATATGATACAATATTTGGAAAAAAAAAAAAAAACGTTTAAAAAAAAGATGGGTAAAAATCAAGGAACACACAAAATGGAAGAAGTCATAAATTGAAGAAAATGAAAAAAAAAAATCACAATCATATATTAAGACATTTCTGTGTAAGACATGTCAGCGCATCAACAGTATTACATCTAAGTGATAGATAGAAATGCCTTCCTGTCTGAAAAAGGCTCAGCTGGGGAACACACTACTACAGACACTGACTAGGCTTCTCAGATCATGATCAGTAAGGGAGAGGAGGAGGGAGGGAGAGGGGGAGAGGAGGAGGGAGGGAGAGGGGGAGAGGAGGGAATGGAGGGGAGGGGGGGGGGGAGAATGGAGGAGGGGACTACTCCTATGAAACTGAGTAAGTTAGTGGGTGCAGCCAGTTTACCTCACCTAAAATGTGCACATTTGAGAGACCATTTCATTGGTTCTAAAGTGAAATCTCCACCCAAACGGGGCACCAGGCAAGCTAAAACAAGGTGGGTGTACAGGGTATATGAGGGGATAGAGGTGGGGGTAAAGGGTATATGAGGGGGTAGAGGTGGGGGTAAAGGGTATATGAGGGGGTAGAGGTGGGGGTACAGGGTATATGAGGGGGTAGAGGTGGGGGTAAAGGGTATATGAGGGGGTAGAGGTGGGGGTAAAGGGTATATGAGGGGGTAGAGGTGGGGGTAAAGGGTATATGAGGGGGTAGAGGTGGGGGTACAGGGTATATGAGGGGGTAGAGGTGTAGTGGTACGGTGGTAACGTGGGCAGGGCTAGATGTTCTGACAGCACTGCATCTTTGGTTTGTTCTCAGTGGGCTGCACCTGGATGTTGACCACATTGTTGCTAGGAGACATGTCGCTCTCCTGACGTTCTGACATCTGCTTCTGAGAGACAATACGATAGATTTCTGATGGAGGAGAGAGGGAGGAAGAGAGGGGGGAAGAGAGGGGAGGAGAGGGAGAGAGGAAGAGAGGGGAGGGGAGGGAGAGGGAGGAAGAAAGAGAAGAGAGGGAGGGAGAGAGAGAGAGAGAGAGAGGGAAGGAGGGAGAGAGAAGATTAGGTCATATCCAGTCTGTCTTGCCAAGATAGCAGATCAAATCAACAGATGTGACATTAAAAAAATGACATTCACACACACACACCTGTCAGAATGGTCTGGAAAGCAGTTTCAACATTGGTGGAATCCAGGGCTGACGTCTCAAGGAAAGACAAACCGTTTTTCTCTGAGGGGAAAAAAAACAACGTAAGAAAATAACTTAGAGACTGTACCAGTTATGGAACATTACAGACTGTACCAGGCTGTACCAGTTACGGAATATTAGAGACTGTACCAGGCTGTACCAGTTATGGAACATTACAGACTGTACCAGGCTGTACCAGTTACGGAATATTAGAGACTGTACCAGGCTGTACCAGTTATGGAACATTACAGACTGTACCAGGCTGTACCAGTTACGGAATATTAGAGACTGTACCAGTTATGGAACATTCCACAGGAATGAATGCAAGCATAAAAAGTGCTATTAAACATACATTTTTGTGAGTCAGCAGCATCATAAATTAAGGAAAGTATAAAACAGAAATGTATACAGCTTCTTCTGTGCCTGACACTCCTTCAGAATGGCGCAGCATCTCTAACCTGCAAATGCTCGTGCCTCGTCGGTGGGCACTGCCCTGAGGTGGCGCAGGTCACTCTTGTTGCCCACTAGCATGATGACGATGTTGGTGTCTGCATGGTCTCTCAGCTCCTTCAACCACCGCTCCACATTTTCATAGGTCAGGTGCTTGGCGATGTCATAGACCAGCAGGGCCCCCACCGCTCCTCGGTAGTACCTGCACCATGACATCATCAACAGGGGACAAAGAGGCATGGTCAATTTGATCCATAAAAGTCAGCGTACCTATATAGCCCTTTAACAACAGTGCACAAAGAGCTTTACAGTACCCAGGTCTAGACCCTCAGAGCTTTACAGTACCCAGGTCTAGACCCTCAGAGAGCTTTACAGTACCCAGGTCTAGACCCTCAGAGCTTTACAGTACCCAGGTCTAGACCCTCAGAGCTTTACAGTACCCAGGTCTAGACCCTCAGAGCTTTACAGTACCCAGGTCTAGACCCTCAGAGCTTTACAGTACCCAGGTCTAGACCCTCAGAGAGCTTTACAGTACCCAGGTCTAGACCCTCAGAGCTTTAGCGTACCCAGATCTAGACCCTCAGAGCTTTACAGTACCCAGGTCTAGACCCTCAGAGCTTTACAGTACCCAGGTCTAGACCCTCAGAGAGCTTTACAGTACCCAGGTCTATACCCTCAGAGCTTTAGCGTACCCAGGTCTAGACCCTCAGAGAGCTTTACAGTACCCAGGTCTAGACCCTCAGAGCTTTACAGTACCCAGGTCTAGACCCTCAGAGCTTTACAGTACCCAGGTCTAGACCCTCAGAGCTTTACAGTACCCAGGTCTAGACCCTCAGAGCTTTACAGTACCCAGGTCTAGACCCTCAGAGAGCTTTACAGTACCCAGGTCTAGACCCTCAGAGCTTTACAGTACCCAGGTCTAGACCCTCAGAGCTTTACAGTCCCCAGGTCTAGACTCTCAGAGCTTTATAGTACCCAGGTCTAGACCCTCAGAGCTTTACAGTACCCAGGTCTAGACCCTCAGAGCTTTACAGTACCCAGGTCTAGACCCTCAGAGCTTTACAGTACCCAGGTCTAGACCCTCAAAGGGCTTTACAGTACCCAGGTCTAGACCCTCAAAGAGCTTTACAGTACCCAGGTCTAGACCCTCAAAGAGCTTTACAGTACCCAGGTCTAGACCCTCAGAGCTTTACAGTACCCAGGTCTAGACCCTCAGAGCTTTAGCGTACCCAGATCTAGACCCTCAGAGCTTTACAGTACCCAGGTCTAGACCCTCAGAGCTTTACAGTACCCAGGTCTAGACCCTCAGAGAGCTTTACAGTACCCAGGTCTATACCCTCAGAGCTTTAGCGTACCCAGGTCTAGACCCTCAGAGAGCTTTACAGTACCCAGGTCTAGACCCTCAGAGCTTTACAGTACCCAGGTCTAGACCCTCAGAGCTTTACAGTACCCAGGTCTAGACCCTCAGAGCTTTACAGTACCCAGGTCTAGACCCTCAGAGCTTTACAGTACCCAGGTCTAGACCCTCAGAGAGCTTTACAGTACCCAGGTCTAGACCCTCAGAGCTTTACAGTACCCAGGTCTAGACCCTCAGAGCTTTACAGTCCCCAGGTCTAGACTCTCAGAGCTTTATAGTACCCAGGTCTAGACCCTCAGAGCTTTACAGTACCCAGGTCTAGACCCTCAGAGCTTTACAGTACCCAGGTCTAGACCCTCAGAGCTTTACAGTACCCAGGTCTAGACCCTCAAAGAGCTTTACAGTACCCAGGTCTAGACCCTCAAAGAGCTTTACAGTACCCAGGTCTAGACCCTCAAAGAGCTTTACAGTACCCAGGTCTAGACCCTCAGAGCTTTACAGTACCCAGGTCTAGACCCTCAGAGCTTTACAGTACCCAGGTCTAGACCCTCAGAGCTTTACAGTACCCAGGTCTAGACCCTCAGAGAGCTTTACAGTACCCAGGTCTAGACCCTCAGAGCTTTACAGTACCCAGGTCTAGACCCTCAGAGCTTTACAGTACCCAGGTCTAGACCCTCAGAGAGCTTTACAGTCCCCAGGTCTAGACTCTCAGAGCTTTATAGTACCCAGGTCTAGACCCTCAGAGCTTTACAGTACCCAGGTCTAGACCCTCAGAGCTTTACAGTACCCAGGTCTAGACCCTCAGAGAGCTTTACAGTCCCCAGGTCTAGACCCTCAGAGCTTTATAGTACCCAGGTCTAGACCCTCAGAGCTTTACAGTACCCAGGTCTAGACCCTCAGAGCTTTACAGTACCCAGGTCTAGACCCTCAGAGCTTTACAGTACCCAGGTCTAGACCCTCAGAGAGCTTTACAGTACCCAGGTCTAGACCCTCAGAGCTTTACAGTACCCAGGTCTAGACCCTCAGAGAGCTTTACAGTACCCAGGTCTAGACCCTCAGAGCTTTACAGTACCCAGGTCTAGACCCTCAGAGCTTTACAGTACCCAGGTCTAGACCCTCAGAGCTTTACAGTACCCAGGTCTAGACCCTCAAAGAGCTTTACAGTACCCAGGTCTAGACCCTCAGAGCTTTACAGTACCCAGGTCTAGACCCTCAGAGCTTTACAGTACCCAGGTCTAGACCCTCAGAGAGCTTTACAGTCCCCAGGTCTAGACTCTCAGAGCTTTACAGTACCCAGGTCTAGACCCTCAGAGCTTTACAGTACCCAGGTCTAGACCCTCAGAGCTTTACAGTACCCAGGTCTAGACCCTCAGAGCTTTACAGTACCCAGGTCTAGACCCTCAGAGCTTTACAGTACCCAGGTCTAGACCCTCAGAGCTTTACAGTACCCAGGTCTAGACCCTCAGAGCTTTACAGTACCCAGGTCTAGACCCTCAAAGAGCTTTACAGTACCCAGGTCTAGACCCTCAGAGCTTTACAGTACCCATGTCTAGACCCTCAGAGCTTTACAGTACCCAGGTCTAGACCCTCAGAGAGCTTTACAGTCCCCAGGTCTAGACACTCAGAGCTTTACAGTACCCAGGTCTAGACCCTCAGAGCTTTACAGTACCCAGGTCTAGACCCTCAGAGCTTTACAGTACCCAGGTCTAGACCCTCAGAGCTTTACAGTACCCAGGTCTAGACCCTCAGAGAGCTTTACAGTACCCAGGTCTAGACCCTCAGAGCTTTACAGTACCCAGGTCTAGACCCTCAGAGAGCTTTACAGTACCCAGGTCTAGACCCTCAGAGCTTTACAGTACCCAGGTCTAGACCCTCAGAGCTTTACAGTACCCAGGTCTAGACCCTCAGAGCTTTACAGTACCCAGGTCTAGACCCTCAAAGAGCTTTACAGTACCCAGGTCTAGACCCTCAGAGCTTTACAGTACCCAGGTCTAGACCCTCAGAGCTTTACAGTACCCAGGTCTAGACCCTCAGAGAGCTTTACAGTCCCCAGGTCTAGACTCTCAGAGCTTTATAGTACCCAGGTCTAGACCCTCAGAGCTTTACAGTACCCAGGTCTAGACCCTCAGAGCTTTACAGTACCCAGGTCTAGACCCTCAGAGCTTTACAGTACCCAGGTATAGACCCTCAGAGAGCTTTACAGTACCCAGGTCTAGACCCTCAGAGCTTTACAGTACCCAGGTCTAGACCCTCAGAGAGCTTTACAGTACCCAGGTCTAGACCCTCAAAGAGCTTTACAGTACCCAGGTCTAGACCCTCAGAGCTTTACAGTACCCAGGTCTAGACCCTCAGAGCTTTACAGTACCCAGGTCTAGACCCTCAGAGAGCTTTACAGTCCCCAGGTCTAGACTCTCAGAGCTTTATAGTACCCAGGTCTAGACCCTCAGAGCTTTACAGTACCCAGGTCTAGACCCTCAGAGAGCTTTACAGTACCCAGGTCTAGACCCTCAGAGCTTTACAGTACCCAGGTCTAGACCCTCAGAGAGCTTTACAGTACCCAGGTCTAGACCCTCAGAGCTTTACAGTACCCAGGTCTAGACCCTCAGAGCTTTACAGTACCCAGGTCTAGACCCTCAGAGCTTTACAGTACCCAGGTCTAGACCCTCAAAGAGCTTTACAGTACCCAGGTCTAGACCCTCAGAGCTTTACAGTACCCAGGTCTAGACCCTCAGAGCTTTACAGTACCCAGGTCTAGACCCTCAGAGCTTTACAGTACCCAGGTCTAGACCCTCAGAGCTTTACAGTACCCAGGTCTAGACCCTCAGAGCTTTACAGTACCCAGGTCTAGACCCTCAGAGAGCTTTACAGTACCCAGGTCTAGACCCTCAGAGCTTTACAGTACCCAGGTCTAGACCCTCAGAGCTTTACAGTACCCAGGTCTAGACCCTCAAAGAGCAAGCAACAGCACACAGCACAGTGGCTGAACCCCTATCCACTAGGACATGTTAGTACTGAGTCTTTGGCTGGCCTCCTATCCACTAGGACATCTTAGTACTGAGTCTTTGGCTGGCCTCCTATCCACTAGGACATGTTAGTACTGAGTCTTTGGCTGAACCCCTATCCACTAGGACATGTTAGTACTGAGTCTTTGGCTGGCCTCCTATCCACTAGGACATGTTAGTACTGAGTCTTTGGCTGGCCTCCTATCCACTAGGACATCTTAGTACTGAGTCTTTGGCTGGCCTCCTATCCACTAGGACATGTTAGTACTGAGTCTTTGGCTGAACCCCTATCCACTAGGATATGTTAGTACTGAGTCTTTGGCTGGCCTCCTATCCACTAGGACATGTTAGTACTGAGTCTTTGGCTGGCCTCCTATCCACTAGGACATGTTAGTACTGAGTCTTTGGCTGGCCTCCTATCCACTAGGACATGTTAGTACTGAGTCTTTGGCTGAACCCCTATCCACTAGGACATGTTAGTACTGAGTCTTTGGCTGAACCCCTATCCACACAGAAAGTGGCACAGGTCCTAATCCAGGCACTTGTCATCTCCCGTCTGGATTACTGCAACTCGCTGTTGGCTGGGCTCCCTGCCTGTGCCATTAAACCCCTACAACTTATCCAGAACGCCACAGCCCGTCTGGTGTTCGACCTTCCCAAGTTCTCTCATGTCACCCCGCTCCTCCGCACACTCCACTGGCTTCCAGTTGAGGCTCGCATCTACTACAAGACCATGGTGCTTGCCTACGGAGCTGTGAGGGGAACGGCACCTCCTTACCTTCAGGCTCTGATCAGACCCTACACCCAAACGAGGGCACTACGTTCATCCACCTCTGGCCTGCTAGCTCCCCTACCTCTACAGAAGCACAGTTCCCTCTCAGCCCAGTCAAAGCTATTTGCTGCTCTGGCACCCCAATGGTGGAACAAGCTCCCCCACGACGCCAGGACAGCGGAGTCACTGACCACCTTCCGGAGACACTTGAAACCCCACCTCTTTAAGGAATACCTGTGATAGTATAAAGCAATCATTCTACCCCCCCCTCCTCCACCCCCCCATAAAAGAAAAGAAGAAAAAAAGTGGTTGTCCCACTTGCTATCATAAGTTGAATGCACCAATTTGTAAGTCGCTCTGGATAACAGCGTCTGCTAAATGATGCAAATGTAAATGTAATGTTAGTACTGAGTCTTTGGCTGAACCACCTTACAGATAATTGTATATGTGGGGTATTGAGATGAGGTAGTGATTCAAAAATCATGTTAAACTCTATTATTGTACAGACTGAGTCCATGCAACTTATGTGACTTGTTAAGCAAATTTTTACTCCTGAACTTAGGCTTGCCATAACAATTATTCCACATTATGGGGTATTGTGTGTAGGCCAGTGACACATCATCTCAATTTAATCCATTTTAAATTCAGGCTGTAACACAACAAAATGTGGAAAAAGTAAAGGGGTGTGAATACTTTCTGAAGGCAATGTAGAGGTTTTACCCTCTAGTTGCACAGGTGACGGCAGAAATTAGGTCAAATGGATTTAAGTTTTCCTGCATTTACATCACCGGCCACTAGGAGCGCCGCCTCTGGATGAGCATTTTCTTGTTAGCATTTACATTTTAGTCATTTTAGTCACTTATCCAGAGCGACTTACAGGAGCAATTAGGGTTAAGTGCCTTGCTCAAGGGCACATCGACAGATTTTTCACCTAGTTGGCTCGGGGATTAGAACCAGCGACCTTTCGGTTACTGGCACAACGCTCTTAACCACTAAGCTACCTGCCACCCTATATGCATATGGCTCTATACAGCTCGTTGAGTGCGGTCTTAGTGCCAGCATCAGATTGTGGTGGCAATGCCCTAATGCAATGCCCTGATGCATTTAGTGCTCAAATCTCAGACAATTGAACAGTGAGGTGGACAATTATTGTTTTAGGAAAGTAAAAACCAATAAAACAATAGGCTATAAAGTTTTGCATATGCTACAGATCAAAACACAAGGAATTGTGTTTTTGTAATTAGTTATAGGCTGTTTTTAAGGACATTGGCTCATTTGGCCAATATCCCTCGTTTATTGATGGCGCTGGCTGCGTTGGTGGAAAGCCTAATGGGTTACGCACCCAATCCATATGGCCCTTTGTAGGTCAGGTGCTTGCAAGGCCAGGGTCGTGGGTTCGATTCCCAGGACCACCCATACGTAAAATGAATGCGTGCATGACCAAGTGGTGTCTGCTAAATTGAATATATTACATGACTAAGTGGTGTCTGCTAAATGGAATATATTAGATGACTAAGTGGTGTCTGCTAAATGGAATATATTACATGACTAAGTGGTGTCTGTTAAATGGAATATTACATGACTAAGTGGTGTCTGCTAAATGGAATATATTACATGACTAAGTGGTGTCTGCTAAATGGAATATATTACATGACTAAGTGGCGTCTGCTAAATGGAATATTACATGACTAAGTGGTGTCTGCTAAATGGAATATGACATGACTAAGTGGTGTCTGCTAAATGGAATCTATTACATGACTAAGTGGTGTCTGCTAAATGGAATATATTACATATTATATGACTGTAAGTGGCGTCTGCTAAATGGAATATATTACATATGGATGACTGGTAGATTTCTCAAAGGTTCGATAAATTGAAATCTTCCCGGTCACTTGTCCAGCGCAAAAACCCTGGTACATATCTAGGATCAGCTTCCCCCTCCCCAGTCATAACCATTAGTGGGGGAAATGCTAAACTGACCCCAGATCAGCATCTGGGGGCAACTTTACCCTACAGCATACTTACGCTGAGGTGATAGCCCGGTAGCGCTCCTGTCCTGCCGTGTCCCAGATCTGAGCCTTCACAGTTTTCCCATCCACCTGGATACTGCGGGTGGCAAACTCCACTCCGATGGTGCTCTTACTCTCCAGGTTAAACTCATTCCGGGTGAAACGAGAGAGCAGGTTGCTCTTGCCCACACCCGAGTCTCCTATCAGAACCACTGGAACACGAAAGGAATCACTGATGGATTAGATTCAATTCAATAAAATATTTTATTGACCCCAAAGGTCAGGGCCGGATTACACACACACTTCCATTTTTCTCTGCCTACGGGTTTGGCCCCCAGGGCTTCAGCCCCTGTAAGCCCCTGCATTAATCAGGCCCTGCCAAAAGGTCAACGTGTAGCAATTGCATGGGGATATGACATAGTTACATCACGTGTAGCTACATAGACAAGATTCCATCACATAAAATATCTGACCACCACCATTCACTTTTGCAGTGACACAGTCAAAAATCAACAGTGGTGTGTAGCTAATTCTTAGTCTATGCTTTTTATGTTCAATCAGTTTGAAATAGACAACAACAAAACAGATAGCCACAACACATGACATCTGTGAAATTTAGACTAAACAGCACAGAAAAAAAAACCAGGAAAGGATGATAATAACTTCACATTATTTATCTACGGATGAATGTAGCTAGATAATAACCAATGTTCGATGCATGTAGCCAAGCTAAGCAGCTGGCTAGCTAAACTAGCCATCTAGCTATCTCGGGAAACACCCCGACCTCACTTAATCATACAAAAGTCAGCTTTGTTTAGAAACAGCTGCAGCTAACGTTAGCTAGCTAGCTAGCTAACTAGCGAACGTACTAACGTTGGGCGTTTGGCTAGCTAACGTTGCAATCCAACTGCTTTACAATTTGTGTTTATAATTTATCAATATGTATTTTTCGTTTATAAAACAAATACTGTGTCAATCCAGAGCTATTCACACGCCTGCTATATCATACTTCACAGACACAAATTAAAAGGATTGACACTAGCTAAACAGCTGGCTAGCAAACCTTAGCTAGCTTTGTTAGCGATAGCGAGAATCATGTTGTAATGTTACCTTTAAACAGATAATCGTATTCATCGTCTCTGGTTCCCATTTTCTAAAAGATAATTAGGAGTATTTCGTTTGTATAAGCTGTTTAAAATGCGACGATCTAGCAAATAGATTTTGAAACACTCAGCTAGCTAACGGCGACGGGGTCTGTTTTCAGACTGACACTTCCGGGATTTTGTTGTGACGTTTACTAGCTAAGGGAGGGGGAACAAGCCCCCCCAAAAAAGCAAACCAAAGGCCAATATTCCTTGCTGCGATATGGATTGCAGACACTTCAAATAAAAAGACACCAGTGAAATAGTACTCCACCACAGAAAATAACCGCTACAGAGCATTGGTACTCTATTAAATACATAACATGTAACTTCTTAGACCACAGGGTTCTATGGTGTAATGGTTAGCACTCAGGACTCTGAATCCTGCGATCCGAGTTCAAATCTCGGTAGAACCTATGTTTTTTTTTTCTCGCTAACACGTCCCAGATACGGCGCAGATCCACAGAGAAGGCATGTTCTGACGGGAGGTGCCATCAGAAAGCCCTTCAAAATACACTACGTGTACAAAACATTAGGAACGCCTGCTCCTTCCATGACTGACCAGGTAAATCCAGGTGAAAGCTATGAACCCTCACTGATGTGAACTGTAAAATCCACTTCAATCAGTGTAGATGAAGGGGAGAAGACAGGTTAAATAAGCATTTTTAAGCCTTGAGACAATTGAGAAATTGATTGTGTGCGTGCCATTCAGAGGGTGAATGAGCAAGACAAAATATTTAAGTGCCTTTAAACAGGGTATGGGAGTAGGTTCTAGGCGCACCGGTTTGAGTGTGTCAAGAACTGCAACGCTGCTGGGTTTTTTATGCTCAACAGTTTCCCTTGTGTATCATCAATGATCTACCACCCAAAGGACATCCAGCCAACTTGAATCAAGAATGGTCCACCACCCAAAGAACATCCAGCCAATTTGACACAACTGTGGGAAGCATTGGAGTCAACATCTGCCAGCATCCTTGTGGAACGCTTTCGACACCTTGTAGAGTCCATGGCCAGACGAACTGAGGCTATTCTGAGGGCAAAAAAGGGGGTGCAACTCAATATTAGGACGGTGTTCCTAATGTTTTGTACACTCAGTGTATACCTCCACATAAAAAACCCATGATACAAGCAAATATTGGATTTTAAGAATGATGAGATTTGCCACTAGGTGGCAGAATAGTCCTGATAAGGCTACCTTTCTAATACTAACCTCAGCGGGGGAATTATAATTATGAGAGGATCTAGGGCTAAGCTAGAACAAAAATATAAACGCAACATGTAAAATATTGGTCCCATGTTTCATGAGCTGATATAACAGATCCCAGAAATGTTCCATACGCACAAAAAGCTTATTCCTCTCGAATGTTGTGCACTCTATTGTTTAGCTCACTTCATGAACTTAATTTCTTTAAAATACAGCAGATTAACAGACTACGAATGACGTTCTTTCAAACATGAAGTTAAATACTTCTTCACAAAAAAAAATCTATGTGCTTGTTTTTAAAAAGGTAATAAAGATACATCCCTGTTAGTGAGCATTTCTCCTTTGCCAAGATAATCCATCTACCTGACAGGTGTGGCATATCAAGAAGCTGATTAAACAGCATGATCATTACACAGGTGCACCTTGTGCTGGGGACAATAAAGACCACTCTAAAATGTGCAATTTTGTCACACAACACAATGCCACCCACAGCTGCCTCAAGTTTTGAGGGTGTGTGCAATTGGAATACTGACTGCAGGAATGTCCACCAGAGCTGTTGCCAGATAATTGAATGTTAATTTCTCTACCATAAGGCACTTCCGCAACGTCGTTTTAGAGAATTTGGCAGTACGTCCCACTGGCCTCCCAACTGCAGACCACGTGTAACCACGCCAGCCCAGGACCTCCACATCCAGCTTCTTCACCTGCGGGATCGTCTGAGACCAGCCACCCGGACAGCTGATGAAACTGTGGGTTTGCACAACCAAATAATTTCTTCACAAACTGTCAGAAACCGTCTCAGGGAAGCTGATCTGCGTGCTCATTGTCCTCACCAGGGTCTTGACCTGACTGCAATTTGGCGTCATAACTGACTTCAGTGGGCAAATGCTCACCTTCGATGGCCACTGGCATGCTGGAGAAATGTGCTCTTCGCTGATTGAATCCCAACTGTACCGGGCAAATGGCAGACGTGTGAGAGCGGTTTGCTGATGTCAACGTTGTGAACAGAGTGCTGCAAGGTGGGCTTATGGTATGGGCAGGCATAAGTTACGGACACGATGGCAATTGTAATGCACAGAGATCCTGTGACGAGATCCTGAGGCCCATTGTCGTGCCATTCATCCGCCGCCATCACATCATGTTTCATCATGATAATGCACGGCCCCATGTCGCAAGGATCTGTACACAATTCCTGGAAGCTGAAAATCTTCCAGTTCTTCCATGGCCTGCATACTCACCAGACATGTCACCCATTGAGCATGTTTGGGATGCTCTGGATCGACGTGTACGACAGCGTGTTCCAGTTTCCGCCAATATATCCAGCAACTTCGCACAGCCATTGAAGAGGATTGGGACAACATTCCACAGGCCACAATCAACAGCCTGATCAACTCTATGCGAAGGAGATGTGTCGCCCTGCATGGAGCAAATGGTGGTCAGACCAGATACTGACTGGTTTTCTGATCCACCCCTACCTTTTATCTGTGACCAACAGAGCATATGCATATCTGTATTCCCAGTCATGTGAAATCCATGTATGAACTGTAACTCAGTAAAATCTTTGAAATTGTTTCATTTTATTAAATAACATAAATGAAATTGTTTTATGTTGCGTTTATGTTTTGTTTTTGTCTGGGGAATTAACATTTTCAATAACACTCCACATTAAGGTATACTTAAAATTATGTATAAATTGTATTATAGGCATTTTATATATACCCTATGCATTTTTATGTATTTAACCAATACTTGTGTAGGCTTGCAAGTCCGAATTTTACAATCAAAGTATTATAACTTAGTTTGTAAAAAGATAATTATTAGTTTATATATAGTGTAGTTACACGGCTATAACACAATGAAATGTTATTTTGGTGCTTTCCAAAATTGCATAGTGTGACCCGACAGCAGCCAAACAAACCTCTGTGCGTGTTAAAATGCGGTGAGCGACGGATTTCCCATCACAACCAAAATGGCGGAACAGAGAGCCGGGTCGGCGCTATGAAGACAGCACGATAGAAATATTGTTGTCTATTTCGAGATATCAGCGGCCGATTAAAAATATTGACCGTTTTATAATGCCAGTGTGTTTTTGAAGAAATCCTGCCGAAGTTGGACGAGGAGGGATATCGCATTTGCTAGCGGAGTAAGTATGATGCTAGTTAAACCGTTATTTCGTGATGAGTTAATAAGGGCTTCTTAGCTACGAGTTAGCTAGCTAATGTCGTGTAACCAGCCGTAGCCAGGCTAGCTAGGGCGAACTGAGTTTTATTCCAGGCTGTCACTATCAGTTTAGTGGGGCACCCATATGTGAATTTGAGCAGAATTCATGCAGTGAATTGACCGGATACCTGTCCAGACAGACAGTACCAGCCCGTGTGGAGCGTTTGCTTGTTGTACCAGCGTCTGTGTCCGGCTTTAATGCTGCCTTGTCATTGATATAGTAGCTAGTCAGCTTCTTTAATACCTTCATGCGAATGCATATGATATGCCAAAGGTTGCTGTCAGGCTGTCAAGGCGGTGGAAAACTGTGTACATAATGAATATAGTTAGCTTCATATTCCGTATCCGTGCTCCAGAGCATGGAATCACATTATGGGAGCCGTTTATAGAAGCCCACCTGTGGCACCTCAGGTTCTCTGGCGCGGCGCAACATGTTGTGAAGGCAAGCAAGCGGTCAATGACCGACTATGACCCTATGCAGGGACATAAGGATTGACTGAATGGTTATATAGTGCACATTTTAGTGTCACAAATAGATTTTTGCATTGGACTATAATAATGTAATGTGTGGGTCAGGTCGTCTTAAAATGAAGCTAAATATCATCCTCTGTCAGATAATAATTTAAGCGGGGAGAATTCCATGCGTCACTTCTGCTTGGCAGAGCTATGCAGTTATTTTCAGCAGGCTTGATGGTGTACAAACGGAATACAACATTAGCTACTTCCTCAAGATTGAGCCAAATGTATGTGGTTTTTGACTGAGGAAACAGAGTTGATCCTACTGTTTAGATTGAGCTGAAGTGAGTATAGTGGAAAAGTGATTTAGATGTTGTATTCACTGTGATTTATTAACACGTGTTTTTAGAGCTATATATCTTATATTATGTAAAAATGCACCAATTTGTAAGTCGCTCTGGATAAGAGCGTCAGCTAAATGACTTAAATGTAAATGTAATGTCTTGAAGGTGGCAAAAAAGTATGCTGTTGTGCTGTGGAAACAGCTGTATGGCAAGCAGATGTGGAAAAGTGTGCTGATACATCAGGGAGCCTCAGTTCATCGATGTGTAAAAACTTCTCCAAATTCTTGCATGCTTTCTTGCATACTGGAATGATGAGACATCAGATATGAGTTAACTTTAGGCTATTTAGATGGATTTTATGATGTATGTCCTCATGAGAGATTTAATTGGTCACACAGACCGGACAGACCAGTCAAGTCAAATCATACCGTCACACTCTGACAGGAAGATAGACAAAACCTACTCCTGTGATTTGGAAACCTCAGTGGCACACATACTAGAGAGGTGTTTACATACCCTCACTCACTCAGTAAACTGCACAATTCCTCTTCTGGAGCCAGTCAACATTCTAGATTCAATCCAGTCAACATTCTAGATTCAATCCAGTCAACATTCTAGATTCTATCCAGTCAACATTCTAAATTCTATCCAGTCAACATTCTAGATTCTATCCAGTCAACATTCTAGATTCTATCCAGTCAACATTCTAGATTCTATCCAGTCAACATTCTAGATTCTATCCAGTCAGCATTCTAGATTCTACCCAGTCAGCATTCTAGATTCTACCCAGTCAGCATTCTAGATCCTACCCAGTCAGCATTCTAAATTCTATCCAGTCAACATTCTAGATTCTACCCTGTTATACTCTGTTATTCTATCCTGTGCGTCACTAACTAAGCTAAACCTGACAAACATTGTCAGTGTTGAACACAAACTCAGTGGTCATGGTTTATGGAAAATAGTAAAACAATTGTTGGAGAGAGAAAAAATGTAATCGGTCTGCCATGCCGTGTTTGTTCACGTTTTAACCATGGTGTCCCTGTATCGGAACGTTAAAAAGGAAAAGATGTTGACCACGCAAGGAAAACACTGTCACACGTGAGAGAAATACGTAAAGCAGTCAGTCAAGAGTCAACACAAGTCCTGCCTTTGAACCACACAATATGAAGAGTAGAGTTTCAGAAGCAGGCCTGGGCCTGGGCCCTGGTCAAAGTAGTACACTACATAGGGAATAGGGTGCAATTTGGGACGCAGACCAAGGCCTTGCCAAAGCCCAGGGGTCCTCTCTCACTGTGCAGAGAGGCAGCAGCCGCATCACTGATGGGCTTCAAAGCAAAGGCAAAACCCTAATGATAGAAGTTCAGATGTCAGTGTCCAGGGATAGGACATGTTATAGGAGAACCAGACTTCATACAGGGGAACCCGTAGATAAATGAGAATGTAGCCTAGCCAGAATAGAAGATGATGCAGAATGTAGGTTATGAGAAAGACTAAGTAATGTATGAGATTTCTGTCGGTCTTCTTCAGCAATGCTAATGGATATATACTGGGAGGTTGGAAATAGACAAAGAACATTGCAATTTCATAGGCTTAGGCTTACATTGACTCAGGGATTGCAAAACAGAAACATCAATTAGGCCTAGGCTAAATCTGGGAACAGAGTATTTTGTAATGTAGTAGGCCTACAAATGGGCAGGATGTCTCCTGAATGGCAGTGGGTGGCAGAATCTCTCCTGAATGTTAGTGTGTGTGCTGTTTTTACACTCTTGTCAGGCTGGCTGTCTGTTGGGTGGCTGGCTGGCTGTGTGTTGGGTGGCTGGCTGGCTGTGTGTTGGGTGGCTGGCTGGCTGGTTGTGTGTTGGTTGGCTGGCTGGCTGGCTGTCTGTTGGGTGGCTGGCTGGCTGGCTGTCTGTTGGGTGGCTGGCTGGCTGTCTGTTGGGTGGCTGGCTGGCTGTCTGTTGGGTGGCTGGCTGGCTGTCTGTTGGGTGGCTGGCTGGCTGGCTGGCGGGTGGGTGGCTGGCTGGCTGTCTGTTGGGTGGCTGGCTGGCTGGTTGTGTGTTGGCTGGCTGGCTGTCTGTTGGGTGGCTGGCTGGCTGGCTGTCTGTTGGGTGGCTGGCTGGCTGGCTGTCTGTTGGGTGGCTGGCTGGCTGGCTGGCTGTGTGTTGGGTGGGCTGTGCTCTCAGAGGATTGATGTAACAGCACTAAGCCCTGACCAGCCTTTAAGTAGGGGGTTTAATAGTCCCTTACTGACAGATGCAAACATTGGGCTTACAGGCTGTTTGTCATTACTAACACTTACTGTCTATGTCATCTATAATATCCCATAAACCATTGGGCTTACAGGCTGTTTGTCATCTATAATATCCCATAAACCATTGGGCTAAGCTGTGCAATAGGCCTATACCATTTCTATCCCAGTAACCATTGGTGTAGGCAGGGCTAGGTTACGTGCCATTTCTATCACAGTAACCATTGGTTTAGGCAGGGCTAGGTTACGTGCCATTTTTATCACAGTGAATTTGTAAAACATAGGCGAGCAGCACTGATACACAGATTTGACATGAGAAATAGGCTAGCATTTAGTATGGCTTTGGGTTGCTAGTAGTGCTGAGCTGTGTAATTGACAAGACAAGACAAACGGAATGATGAGATATGGAGCGGCAGTGGCTAGAAGGTCGGTGACGACGAACGCCGAAGCCTGCCCGAACAAGGAGGGGAGGCAGCCTCGGAGGAAGTCGTGACACTCTCACATCGCTGTGGAGGAATTTTGGCCCACTCTTGAATGCAGAACTGCTTTAATTCAGCGACATTTGTGGGTTTTCAAGCATGAGCTGCTTGTTTCAAGTCCTGCCACATCTCAATTGGGATTAGGTCTGGACTTTGACTAGGCCATTCCAAAACATACTTTTTTTTTGCTTTTGAACTATTTTCATGTAGACTTGATTGTGTGTTTTGGATCATTGTCTTGCTGCATGACCCAGCTGCACTTCATCTTCAACTCACATACTGATGGCCTGACATTCTCCTGCATAATTCTGTGATGTAGAGCAGAATTCTTGGTTCCTTCTATTAAGGCAAGTCGTCCAGGTCCTGAGGCAGCAAAGCATCCCCAAACCATTACACCACCACCACCACCATGCTTGACCGTTGGTATGTTCTTACTGTGGAATGCAGTGTTTGGTTTTCGCCAGGCATAATGGGACCGAAGATTCTTGATGATCATCCAGGTGCTTCCAGGTGCTTTTTGGCAAACTTGAGTCAACATTTTGGACGACATGGGTCCCATTATGCCTGGCGAAAACCAAACACTGCATTCCACAGTAGGAACCTCATACCAACAGTCAAGCATGGTGATGGTAGTGTGATGGTTTGGGGATGCTTTGCTGCCTCAGGACCTGGATGACTTGCCTTAATTAACTTTGTTAATTAAACAAATGAAATGGGTATCCATTGTTTTTGTTATTTGTAAACTCAGGTTCCCTTTATCTAATATTAGGTTTTGGTTGAAGATCTGATAACATTCAGTATCAAAAATATGTAAAAATAGAGAAAATCAGAAAGGGGGCAAATACTTTTTCACGGCACTGTAATTTAGATTTCAGTTCCAGTTCCGCTTATAGAGTAGCCCATCATTTAGCCACACTTTCCTCCTGTGTTGCTCTTGTTTACCATACACATCTTCCTGGTATTGATCTTGGCTCTATTGCATTTGCTCTGGGGAAAGAAGATGAACTTAAACAGATGTTTTAAGACATGCATCTTTACCAGCTACTACTGAGGGAAAGTCTGTCTTAATGACCTGCATCTTTACCAGCTACTACTGAGGGAAAGTCTGTCTTAATGACCTGCATCTTTACCAGCTACTACTGAGGGAAAGTCTGTCTTAATGACCTGCATCTTTACCAGCTACTACTGAGGGAAAGTCTGTCTTAATGACCTGCATCTTTACCAGCTACTACTGAGGGAAAGTCTGTCTTAATGACCTGCATCTTTAACAGCTACTACTGAGGGAAAGTCTGTCTTAATGACCTGCATCTTTACCAGCTACTACTGAGGGAAAGTCCGTCTTAATGACCTGCATCTTTACCAGCTACTACTGAGGGAAAGTCTGTCTTAATGACCTGCATCTTTACCAGCTACTACTGAGGGAAAGTCTGTCTTAATGACCTGCATCTTTACCAGCTACTACTGAGGGAAAGTCTGTCTTAATGACCTGCATCTTTACCAGCTACTACTGAGGGAAAGTCTGTCTTAATGACCTGCATCTTTACCAGCTACTACTGAGGGAAAGTCTGTCTTAATGACCTGCATCTTTACCAGCTACTACTGAAGGAAAGTCTGTCTTAATGACCTGCATCTTTACCAGCTACTACTGAGGGAAAGTCTGTCTTAATGACCTGCATCTTTACCAGCTACTACTGAGGGAAAGTCTGTCTTAATGGCCTGCATCTTTACCAGCTACTACTGAGGGAAAGTCTGTCTTAATGACCTGCATCTTTACCAGCTACTACTGAGGGAAAGTCCATTCCTCACCTGCCTCCATCCCTATGTAATACATTACAAGATCTCTGGACTGAATTAATCTCAATTAGAGCTCCTCTTTAATTGAAATTTCACAGTGATAAAGTTAACAGGAATTCAATTAACTCCAGGAGTCTCAAACTGGAAAAACAGAGAGAAGAAGAAAATGGAGGAAAATGCAAATGATGAAAAAAGGTTAATCTCTCCTCTCCTCCGCTCCCTCCGCCCCCACACCTCTCTGATCCAGAGGGGTTAAATGAGGAAGACATATATTTCAATTGAATGCATTCAGTTGTTCAACTGACGAGGCATTTCCTTGAGGTTCTCTAATAGACAGACCGGGGATGGGGAGCTTATTAAGGTGAAAGCAACTGGCTGTCTTCATCTCCTGATGAGTCACAAAATCAAAGCACCTACTGGCGCTTCCAAAGCAAAGAGCTGCCTGTGAATGAAAAACACGTCAGGACAAAAAAAACAAAAAAACACAAGGATTTCGCAAACCTGTTGGCTGCCTTGCCTTGAAGCCTTAAGCTCCCTGAATAATGGTTTTCTGCCAGGTAGCGAGGGAATTATAAGATCTAGTGTATGTCCCGAATGGTACCCTATTCCCTATGTAGTGCACCATGGGCCCTGCTCAAAAGTGGTGCAGTGATCGATACCTAGAGTGGGTATGAAGGATAGATTTTGTTATTTTTTTATTTAACAAGTCAGTTAAGAACAAATTCTTATTTACAATGACGGCCTACCCCGGCAACGCTGGGTTGTGGCCGGATTGTGATACAGCCTGGAATCGAACCAGGGTCTGTAGTGACGCCTCTAGCACTGAGGTGCAGTGCCTTAGACCGCTGCGCCACTCTGGAGCAATAGATACCTAGAGGGAGTATGAAGGATAGATACCTAGAGTGGGTATGAAGGATAGATACCTAGAGGGAGGATGAAGGATAGATACCTAGAGGGAGTATGAAGGATAGATACCTAGAGGGAGTATGAAGGATAGATACCTAGAGGGAGTATGAAGGATAGATACCTAGAGGGAGCATGAAGGATAGATACCTAGAGGGAGCATGAAGGATAGATACCTAGAGGGAGTATGAAGGATAGATACCTAGAGGGAGTATGAAGGATAGATACCTAGAGTGGGTATGAAGGATAGATACCTAGAGGGAGGATGAAGGATAGATACCTAGAGGGAGTATGAAGGATAGATACCTAGAGGGAGTATGAAGGATAGATACCTAGAGGGAGTATGAAGGATAGATACCTAGAGGGAGTATGAAGGATAGATACCTAGAGGGAGTATGAAGGATAGATACCTAGAGGGAGGATGAAGGATAGATACCTAGAGGGAGTATGAAGGATAGATACCTAGAGGGAGTATGAAGGATAGATACCTAGAGGGAGTATGAAGGATAGATACCTAGAGGGAGGATGAAGGATAGATACCTAGAGGGAGTATGAAGGATAGATACCTAGAGGGAGTATGAAGGATAGATACCTAGAGGGAGTATGAAGGAAGAGGCAATACGTCACAAATAAAGTGATTTCTGGATCATTCTTTCTGACGTACTCTGTCTGTTTCTATAACTCTGTCCTGATGCTGGAGTCGTCGTGTTTTCTGACGTACTCTGTCTGTTTCTATAACTCTGTCCTGATGCTGGAGTCGTGTTTTCTGACGTACTCTGTCTGTTTCTATAACTGTCCTGATGCTGGAGTCATGTGTTTTCTGACGTACTCTGTCTGTTTCTATAACTCTGTCCTGATGCCGGAGTCATGTGTTTTCTGACGTACTCTGTCTGTTTCTATAACTGTTCTGATGCTGGAGTCATGTGTTTTCTGACGTACTCTGTCTGTTTCTATAACTGTCCTGATGCTGGAGTCGTGTTTTCTGACGTACTCTGTCTGTTTCTATAACTGTCCTGATGCTGGAGTCGTGTGTTTTCTGACGTACTCTGTCTGTTTCTATAACTGTCCTGATGCTGGAGTCGTGTTTTCTGACGTACTCTGTCTGTTTCTATAACTGTCCTGATGCTGGAGTCATGTGTTTTCTGACGTACTCTGTCTGTTTCTATAACTGTCCTGATGCTGGAGTCATGTGTTTTCTGACGTACTCTGTCTGTTTCTATTACTCTGTCCTGATGCTGGAGTCATGTGTTTTCTGACGTACTCTGTCTGTTTCTATAACTGTTCTGATGCTGGAGTCGTGTGTTTTCTGACGTACTCTGTCTGTTTCTATAACTGTCCTGATGCTGGAGTCGTGTGTTTTCTGACGTACTCTGTCTGTTTCTATAACTCTGTTCTGATGCTGGAGTCATGTGTTTTCTGACGTACTCTGTCTGTTTCTATAACTCTGTTCTGATGCTGGAGTCATGTGTTTTCTGACGTACTCTGTCTGTTTCTATAACTGTCCTGATGCTGGAGTCGTGTGTTTTCTGACGTACTCTGTCTGTTTCTATAACTCTGTTCTGATGCTGGAGTCGTGTGTTTTCTGACGTACTCTGTCTGTTTCTATAACTCTGTCCTGATGCTGGAGTCGTGTGTTTTCTGACGTACTCTGTCTGTTTCTATAACTCTGTTCTGATGCTGGAGTCATGTGTTTTCTGACGTACTCTGTCTGTTTCTATAACTCTGTTCTGATGCTGGAGTCGTGTTTTCTGACGTACTCTGTCTGTTTCTATAACTCTGTTCTGATGCTGGAGTCATGTGTTTTCTGACGTACTCTGTCTGTTTCTATAACTCTGTCCTGATGCTGGAGTTGTGTTTTCTGACGTACTCTGTCTGTTTCTATAACTCTGTTCTGATGCTGGAGTCATGTGTTTTCTGACGTACTCTGTCTGTTTCTATAACTGTCCTGATGCTGGAGTCGTGTGTTTTCTGACGTACTCTGTCTGTTTCTATAACTCTGTTCTGATGCTGGAGTCATGTGTTTTCTGACGTACTCTGTCTGTTTCTATAACTCTGTTCTGATGCTGGAGTCATGTGTTTTCTGACGTACTCTGTCTGTTTCTATAACTCTGTCCTGATGCTGGAGTCATGTGTTTTCTGACGTACTCTGTCTGTTTCTATAACTGTCCTGATGCTGGAGTCGTGTGTTTTCTGACGTACTCTGTCTGTTTCTATAACTCTGTTCTGATGCTGGAGTCATGTGTTTTCTGACGTACTCTGTCTGTTTCTATAACTCTGTTCTGATGCTGGAGTCATGTGTTTTCTGACGTACTCTGTCTGTTTCTATAACTGTCCTGATGCTGGAGTCGTGTGTTTTCTGACGTACTCTGTCTGTTTCTATAACTCTGTTCTGATGCTGGAGTCATGTGTTTTCTGACGTACTCTGTCTGTTTCTATAACTCTGTCCTGATGCTGGAGTCATGTGTTTTCTGACGTACTCTGTCTGTTTCTATAACTCTGTCCTGATGCTGGAGTCATGTGTTTTCTGACGTACTCTGTCTGTTTCTATAACTGTCCTGATGCTGGAGTCGTGTGTTTTCTGACGTACTCTGTCTGTTTCTATAACTCTGTTCTGATGCTGGAGTCATGTGTTTTCTGACGTACTCTGTCTGTTTCTATAACTCTGTTCTGATGCTGGAGTCATGTGTTTTCTGACGTACTCTGTCTGTTTCTATAACTGTCCTGATGCTGGAGTCGTGTGTTTTCTGACGTACTCTGTCTGTTTCTATAACTCTGTTCTGATGCTGGAGTCGTGTGTTTTCTGACGTACTCTGTCTGTTTCTATAACTCTGTCCTGATGCTGGAGTCGTGTGTTTTCTGACGTACTCTGTCTGTTTCTATAACTCTGTTCTGATGCTGGAGTCATGTGTTTTCTGACGTACTCTGTCTGTTTCTATAACTCTGTTCTGATGCTGGAGTCGTGTTTTCTGACGTACTCTGTCTGTTTCTATAACTCTGTCCTGATGCTGGAGTCGTGTTTTCTGACGTACTCTGTCTGTTTCTATAACTCTGTTCTGATGCTGGAGTCATGTGTTTTCTGACGTACTCTGTCTGTTTCTATAACTCTGTTCTGATGCTGGAGTTGTGTTTTCTGACGTACTCTGTCTGTTTCTATAACTCTGTTCTGATGCTGGAGTCATGTGTTTTCTGACGTACTCTGTCTGTTTCTATAACTCTGTTCTGATGCTGGAGTCATGTGTTTTCTGACGTACTCTGTCTGTTTCTATAACTGTCCTGATGCTGGAGTCATGTGTTTTCTGACGTACTCTGTCTGTTTCTATAACTCTGTCCTGATGCTGGAGTCATGTGTTTCCTGACGTACTCTGTCTGTTTCTATAACTATCCTGATGCTGGAGTCATGTGTTTTCTGACGTACTCTGTCTGTTTCTATAACTCTGTTCTGATGCTGGAGTCGTGTGTTTTCTGACGTACTCTGTCTGTTTCTATAACTGTCCTGATGCTGGAGTCGTGTGTTTTCTGACGTACTCTGTCTGTTTCTATAACTCTGTTCTGATGCTGGAGTCATGTGTTTTCTGACGTACTCTGTCTGTTTCTATAACTCTGTTCTGATGCTGGAGTCATGTGTTTTCTGACGTACTCTGTCTGTTTCTATAACTCTGTCCTGATGCTGGAGTCGTGTGTTTTCTGACGTACTCTGTCTGTTTCTATAACTCTGTCCTGATGCTGGAGTCATGTGTTTTCTGACGTACTCTGTCTGTTTCTATAACTCTGTTCTGATGCTGGAGTCATGTGTTTTCTGACGTACTCTGTCTGTTTCTATAACTCTGTCCTGATGCTGGAGTCGTGTTTTCTGACGTACTCTGTCTGTTTCTATAACTCTGTTCTGATGCTGGAGTCATGTGTTTTCTGACGTACTCTGTCTGTTTCTATAACTCTGTTCTGATGCTGGAGTCGTGTGTTTTCTGACGTACTCTGTCTGTTTCTATAACTCTGTCCTGATGCTGGAGTCGTGTGTTTTCTGACGTACTCTGTCTGTTTCTATAACTCTGTCCTGATGCTGGAGTCGTGTGTTTTCTGACGTACTCTGTCTGTTTCTATAACTCTGTCCTGATGCTGGAGTCATGTGTATAGCTTTAGCCAATCCCAATATGTCAGAGTAGATAAAATGGGTTCTTACTTTTAAGTCTTTGTGTTTCTCTAAGGACATAAGAACCTAGCTTAAAGACTTAAAATCCTTCCATCCATATCACGTCAGCTGGGGAAAAGGAAGTAGCCTACCTGTTGAACCACCAACTTACTGTGGTAAACCACAGTGTTTGCTACTTTACTGCAGTTTAAAAAAGCCCCCCAATAGCTTCATTTAGCTGTGTCCCTATAGCGGGGAACAGGAAACTGTGACCAGCATCCCTGAAGGGACAGAGTGTGACTGTAAGGGCAATACATCAGTATAAAACTCATCTTTGTATCATTCTTCCTGATGCACTATGAGTTAGGGTGGGGAATGACCAGGGACCTCTCAATACAATACTATCGTTAAGTTTAGGTTACCGATATGTATTGTGATTCTCACAATTCCATATGTATTATCATTCTATATGTGTTGCGATTCAATGCTGTGATTTTTTTATTGCAGTTTGATCATCCAAACATATTGATCACTGCACGTCTGCTGCAGAGAGACTAGAGAGCGTTTAGAAAATGAGTTTTGTGATCAGTCATGGAAATAAAAGTGCTGAAAACACGTCGGCTCACTATTTAAAAAGGTACGGCCGACTAGCGCTAGTTAACGCTACCTACAGAAGTCGAAAAAAAACTTGGGAGTCAAATGTCGACATACACCACATGACCAAATGTATGTGGACACCTGCTCTTCAACATCTCATTCCAAAATCATGGGCATTAATATGGAGTTGGTCCAGCCTTCTCTGCTATAACAGCCTCCTCTCTTCTGGGAAGGCTTTCCACTAGATGTTGGAACAGTGCTGTGGGGACTTGCTTCCATTCAGCCACAAGAGCATTAGTGAGGTCGGGCACTGATGTTGGGCGATTAGGCCTGGCTCGCAGTCGGCGTTCCAATTCATCCCAAAGGTGTTCGATGGGCTTGAGGTCAGGGCTCTGTGCAGGACAGTCAAGTTCTTCCACACCGATCTCGATAAACCATTTCTGTATGGACCTCGCTTTGTGCACGGGGGCATTTTTATGCTGAAACAGGAAAGGGCCTTCCCCAAACGGTTGCCACAAAGTTGGAAGCACAGAATCGTCTAGAATATCATCGTATGCTGTAGCGTTAATATTTCCCTTCACTGGAACTAAGGGGCCTAGCCCGAACCATGAAAAACAGCCCCAGACCATTATTCCTCATCTGCCAAACCCAGATTAGTCCTTTGGACTGCCAGATGGTGAAGCGTGATTCATCACTCCATAGAACGCGTTTCCACTGCTCCAATGGCGGCGAGCTTTACACCACTCCAGCTGACGCTTGGCCATGGAAACCCATTTCATGAAGCTCCCAACGAACAGTTCTTGTGCTGATGTTGCTTCCAGAGGCAGTTTGGAACTCGGTAGTGTTGCAACCGAGGACAGACAATTTTTATGTGCTTCAGCACTCGGCGGTCCCGTTCTGTGAGCTTGTGTGGCCTACCACTTCGCGGCTGAGCCGTTGTTGCTCCTAGACGTTTCCACTTCACAATAACAGCACTTACAGTTGACCGGGGGCAGCTCTAGCAGGGCAGAAAATGGACGAACTGACTAGTTGGAAAGGTGGCATTCTATGACGGTGCCACGTTGAAAGTCACTGAGCTCTTCAGTAAGGCCATTCTACTGCCAATGTTTGTCTATGGAGATTGCATGGCGGTGTGCTTGATTTTATACACCCCCCATCACTACTACGGGTGACTGTATGCCAATAAGTCCATAAGAACATTTTACATTACATTTTAGTCATTTAGCAGACACTCTTATCCAGAGCGACTTACATGAGCAATTAGGGTTAAGTGCCTTGCTCAAGGGCATATCAACAGATTTTTCACCTAGTCGGCTCGGGGATTAGAACCAGTGACCTTTCGGTTACTGGCACAACGCTCTTAACCACTAAGCTACCTGCCGCCCCTAGAACCTTGATTCAGCTAGTCCATCATCCACATTACGTCACACAGAGATAATGGAAATCAGCCTTACTGTGATTCAATAGGAGCAACATCAGTTGAACCAACTTTTAATGTGGTATTCCACTATGTTTACACTGCGTTAACTAGGTTTCCTTCGGACTGAAAAAGGCACACAATGGCTTCATTTAGCTGTGAGATCTGTCTGTGTGCCTGTGTGCCTGGGTGCCTGTCTATGTGTCTGTGTGTCTGTGTGTCTGTGTGTCTGTGTGTCTGTGTGTCTGTGTGTCTGTGTGTCTGTGTGGCTGTGTGGCTGTGTGGCTGTGTGTGTGTCTATGTGTCTGTCTCAAGCTGGTACAGGACATCTGTAAAAGCAGTTATTCATCAAGGTTAGCTGATGTAGTCGTGCTTAATTAACACACCCTATTACGAGGCACACTCACTAGCACTCTCAGCTAACACCTAAAGATTACATTAGGAAGAGCAACCAATTTACCTGATTGATCTGAAAGATAAGCACCCTCTACCTACTCCACAGATCTCTCTCTCTCTCTCTCTCTTCTCTCTCTCGCTCGCTCTCTGTCTCTCTGTCTCTCTGTGTCTCTATGTCTCTCTGTCTCTGTCTCTGTCTGTGGTATAACTAAGTCTACAGATGTTGAATAAATTATGTTCTGTGACATATCTCTGACTTCACTGTATTCACAGCAACTCCCTGCATTAGTTTAAATTTAAAAGTATCTAGCCTAACTAACATGAAGTACCTTCGCAGTCTGTAGTTAATGTAGGATATTCTATAAAAATCAGACAGCAGGTCGAAAAATGGTTCTGAGTAGTTCCAAGTCAAGCCGCTCCTCCTTACGTTGGAACAAACGCTGAGATAGTATTGGACGAGTTTATTAAAGACCCAAAAACACAGATGGAGAAGTGTGAAAACGCCACTTGAGGCCAACAGTCAGGAACACCAAGCGAGCCAGGCCTATCTGAAGTAGAGCGTTAGTTCCATCAGTGCCGACTAAAGCCCCTAATTGAGATAATGTTCAAGGCTCTACATGGTTCCCTGAATCGTTGAGTGCCGTATTTGTTAGAGGCACTTCAAAAGTCCAGGGCCTCTTTTTACATGTTAATTTCACTTCCATAAATCTGTTCTTACTAAATGAGGACCACTGTGTTAGGCTATAGCAGGGCTCTCCAACCTTTTCTAGCGTGATGAGAGCTACTTTTTAAAAATGAAACATGTCGTGAGCTCTATATATATATATATATATATATATATATATATATATATATATATATATATATATATATATATATATATTTTTTTTTTAAAGCTTTCAAATATGCATATTGTTCTCTTCTCTACCCTGCATCTCTTCCCCAGGTCCTTGGTGAACAAGCGATGTGTTTTCTGTCAATATACATGGTAAAATAGTGGTTAATAAACAGTATTTGGCATGACAGGCCACATAAAAGTATTTTTTTTATTTTCCTGAATTCTGTTGTATTTTTCCTGGTTTTGGATGATTTTTTCTTTACTCTCAATATTACAATTATTCATCGACTAACGACGGAAATGGATGTTCTGAGTCCACGTCAATGCTTAAATCACATCAGAAGACTATTTTTGAGGTCTGGAAAACACATTTAGATTTTTCGAGTGTAATTCTCCTTTAATTGCGCATCTTGCAAGAGAGGAATGTGTCGGTCTAGCAATGTTTCTGCTGTTGGGCCTGCTGCTCATGACAGAGTTTGCAAAACAATCGCCACCCAATTGATACAAATACTCATGATCTGGAAGGTAAGCCTACTTTGCGGTTAACATTTTAATTGAGAAGGTTTTTGGAGAAAGTTTGTCTACCCACAAGACGGTAATCATTAGCATCGCTAACTGGCTATATACAGAGCGATAGACAAACGTGCGCATCAAACAGACTGACCTTAACGTAGCAGGCGTAAAAACACACCTGAGCGGAGTTCCCACATCTGTTTTTCAACAACAACAACAAAAAGTATTTGTTCTCTTCAAACCACATCACATTTTGAAGTCTAGTCACACATCTGTCATGCCTCTGACATGCGGTAATGATACATAATGGTGTAACAGCCTACAGTTTTCTTGACATTTTGTTTAAATGATTGTGATAGGCTCATGTTTTACCGGTACGGTATACCCCCACTATTTCACCCCTGGATACACCATCCAAAGTATAATTAATAACTTCACCGTGCTCAAAGGGATATTCAATGTCTTTTTTTTTTTTTTTTACCCGTAGGTGCCCTTCTTTGCGAGGCGTTGGAAAACCTCCCTGGTCTTTGTGGTTAAATCTGTGTTTTAAAATTCACTGCTCAAATTAGGGACCTTAAAGATAATTGTATGTGTGGGGTACAAAGATGAGGTAGTCATTCGTGGTCCTCTGTAGCTCAGCTGATAGAGCACGGCGCTTGTAACGCCAAGGTAGTGGGTTCGATCCCCGGGACCACCCATACACAAAAATGTATGCACGCATGACTGTAAGTCGCTTTGGATAAAAGCGTCTGCTAAATGGCTTATTTTTATTTTATTTAAAAATCATGTTAAACACTATTATTGCACACAGAATGAGTCCATGCAACTTATTATGTGACTTGTTAAGCACATTTTTACTCCTGAACTTATGTAGGCCTGCCATAACAAAGAGGTGGAATACTTATTGACTCAAGACATTTCAGCTTTTCATTTTAAATAAGAAATAATAATAATACAAATGGGGTATATATTATGTTATATATTATGGGGTATTGTGTGGAAGCCAGTGACACAATTTTTAAAATCCATAATAAATTCAGGTTGTAACACAAAATGTGGGAAAAGTCAAGGGGTGTGAATACTTTCTGAAGGCACTGTACCTGTTGGAGACCCCTGGGCTATAGCCTACCAGAACCTGTTGGATACCCCTGGGCTATAGCCTACCAGAACCTGTTGGAGACCCCTGGGCTATAGCCTACCAGAACCCGTTGGATACCCCTGGGCTATAGCCTACCAGAACCTGTTGGAGACCCCTGGGCTATAGCCTACCAGAACCTGTTGGAGACCCCTGGGCTATAGCCTACCAGAACCTGTTGGAGACCCCTGGGCTATAGCCTACCAGAACCCGTTGGAGACCCCTGGGCTATAGCCTACCAGAACCCATTGGAGACCCCTGGGATATAGCCTACCAGAACCTGTTGGAGACCCCTGGGATATAGCCTACCAGAACCTGTTGGATACCCCTGGGCTATAGCGTACCAGAACCCGTTGGATACCCCTGGGCTATAGCCTACCAGTATGTAAGCCTTTTTTAAAGCTCCTTTCAGCACTGTGGCCTGTGAATACACATTTTACAGAAATCTGTTTCTGCAGAAGAGTAATACATTGAATTGCACAATAAGTGAGATTGTCAACACATGGTCCTTCCAGCACACGGCCAGGTCCTCTGTCCTCACGGTTTCCAAACAAATAGCTCTATCTGTCCATGGAGGAGAAAAAAAAAGCTTTCTGTTCTTTCGGGGTGATTGGTGTTTTCAGGGACAGTGTCTCTGAGACACGCCAGGGTTCCGTCCCAAATGGCACCCTATACCCTACATAGTACACTACTGTTTAATGTGTACCACAGTGAATAGGGAGCCATGTGAGGCACGCCAAGGCCTGTTCTGTTGTGTCCTCTGTTGCAAGTGGTGATAACAGGTAGTACCTAACTAACTGACTGACCCTGAACACCTGAATGCTGTTCTCACAAGGACTTGACAGAACACCTGAATGCTGTTCTCACAAGGACTTGACTGAACACCTAAATGCTGTTCTCACAAGGACTTGACAGAACACCTAAATGCTGTTCTCACAAGGACTTGACAGAACACCTGAATGCTGTTCTCACAAGGACTTGACTGAACACCTAAATGCTGTTCTCACAAGGACTTGACAGAACACCTAAATGCTGTTCTCACAAGGACTTGACTGAACACCTAAATGCTGTTCTCACAAGGACTTGACAGAACACCTAAATGCTGTTCTCACAAGGACTTGACAGAACACCTAAATGCTGTTCTCACAAGGACTTGACAGAACACCTAAATGCTGTTCTCACAAGGACTTGACAGAACACCTGAATGCTGTTCTCACAAGGACTTGACTGAACACCTGAATGCTTTTCTCACAAGGACTTGACTGAACACCTGAATGCTTTTCTCACAAGGACTTGACAGAACACCTAAATGCTGTTCTCACAAGGACTTGACAGAACACCTAAATGCTGTTCTCACAAGGACTTGACAGAACACCTGAATGCTGTTCTCACAAGGACTTGACTGAACACCTGAATGCTGTTCTCACAAGGAATTGACTGAACACCTGAATGCTTTTCTCACAAGGACTTGACTGAACACCTGAATGCTTTTCTCACAAGGACTTGACAGAACACCTAAATGCTGTTCTCACAAGGACTTGACAGAACACCTAAATGCTGTTCTCACAAGGACTTGACAGAACACCTGAATGCTGTTCTCACAAGGACTTGACTGAACACCTGAATGCTTTTCTCACAAGGACTTGACTGAACACCTGAATGCTTTTCTCACAAGGACTTGACTGAACACCTGAATGCTTTTCTCATAAGGACTTGACTGAACACCTGAATGCTTTTCTCACAAGGACTTGACTGAACACCTGAATGCTTTTCTCACAAGGACTTGACAGAACACCTGAATGCTTTTCTCACAAGGACTTGACTGAACACCTGAATGCTGTTCTCACAAGGACTTGACTGAACACCTGAATGCTTTTCTCACAAGGACTTGACTGAACTAATGGCCATGGACTTAGAGACCTCTCTGACATATGCGCGCGCACACACACACACACAGACACACACACACACACACACACACACACAGACACACACACAGACACACACACACACACACACACACAGACACACACACACACACACACACACACACACACACAGACAACAGGGAACATGACAAAGCTTCTAAGGAAACTCTTAAAGGAGAAGATGTTGTAGATGTTGTACACATGAAATTGTCATTCCGAACTTTATCTTTATCCACAACTCCAGCTGTTTCCCCTATCCAGCTGTTCCATTCTCCGTGTAGCCTGCTGCTAGAATGGACGGAGAGAGAGAGAGAGAGCCAATCGCTCCAGTCGCAACACAACTGAATAGAATGTTGCGGATAATGTTCGGAATGACACAATTTCATGTGTCCATCTAAAGACCTGCATCAGTATACTGAGAGCTTTTCCATTACTAAAAGGACATATTTGGTTGTTTTTTTTGTCCATGTTTTTTCAGATCCCCTCGTACTGCACAACGAGGATGAGGCAGTGAATCTCTGGTTGGGGTAGGCTTAAGTGAAATCGCAAAAAAAAAAACGTGTCTGGATCCTTCTATAACATGCCATTGACATCAAAAAATGGAGATTTTGCAAAATTCTCCTTTTAACTTCTCCAGTTGTTGTGCTCAAAGTTTAAGAACCTATAGCAGGCAGGGCGTCTCTACAGCATTGGTTCCCTGGGTCGTCTGGCACGTCTTGTGAAGTGATTGACTGTGCTGAGAGAGTTGAGAATGTTGTGCTTGGAATATAATGAGGTGACCAGTGAGAAGGGAGCCATAGAGATCCCATTGGACACGTTTCAGTGAAATGACGTTGAGCCAACAGGGACTAGACGTTGAGTTGACGTCTGTGCCCAGTGGGATCTCCCTTGTTATACTGCCTAACAAACCGAGGGATCTCTTACTGTGCCTGCTGGGAAGAGTATCTCTGGAGAGATGACAATAAGTTATGTTAAAGCCTCGGTCAGCATTTCAGTTACTTGTTTCAGTTACGTGTTTTCAGTAACTTGTCCCTAAAACATTTCCCAAAAGAGCATCTATAACGTGTCAGTAAAGAACTTGATGCAAGCTATCTCTATAGTGTGACAAAGATGACACGTCATTGTCATTTTTGTAAAAATGTATCGCTATTACCACCATTTATACCAACGAACCGTCTGTTGTGTCCTAGGTGAAGGACTTCCTGTGTCTTCAACTTGAAGTGTTGATGGGGTTGGTACCATCAGGGTAGTGTGTCTTCCAAGTAGTGTTCCAGTCATGACCGGGGAATGTGCCTCTACTGCATTGTAGCAGTCAACATCAGAGACAGGCATGTAGCGTTATATCACTGTTAGGCTGAGTATTGGTTTAATACATCAGGGGTCGCATTAGAGGTCAGAAATTAGCATTTTCAAAACGCAAACCATCAACAAATCAGCATTTTTTAAACCATTTCGCCTGCGTTTTTATATTGAAAGTCAACAGTTTTTATTTATTTTTGCTTCAGTAGTGATCAGGGGCGTGCAACTATAGTTTTCCTTCACAGAAAATAGCTTCGTTTTTTTTTATCAGATGACAACAGAAGTGCAACAGTATTTGGCTGGCAGCCACACAAGTAAATGAGCTTACAATGAAAAAGCAAGGAGTTTTCTTTTGCAAAAAATAATGCATGGCTAGAATGTAGCCAGCTACATTTCCTAATGCTTCGCTTGAAGTTAATCTGGCATTTTCCGGAGAAAAGTAGAAGCACATCAGTCCGAGAGCTGTCTGCTGATAGAACGCCTGTTCATTACATTTTACATTTACGTCATTTAGCAGACGCTCTTATCCAGAGCCACTTACAAATTGGTGCATTCACCTTATAGCCAGTGGGTTAACCACTTTACAATATTTTATTTTTTATTTATTTTTATTTTTTGGGGGGTGGGGTGGGGTAAGGGGGGGTAGAATGATTACTTTATCCTATCCCAGGTATTCCTTAAAGAGGTGGGGTTTTAAGTGTCTCCGGAAGGTGGTGAGTGACTCCGCTGTCCTGGCGTCGTGAGGGAGCTTGTTCCACCATTGCTTGTGCCAGAGCAGCGAACAGTTTTGACTGTTGGAGAAGTGCAACTGAAGCACAACATTAGTCTGAAGCAGAGCAGAAATTACAATAATAATAATAAGAAGAAGCATTTTAGATCTGTGTTTACAAAAACGCAGCAAGATATTTCGTATGAGTTTTTTTATAACTTTTTTTCTGCGTGGAAAAACGAAGAATTCTGCGTTAACGCCACCCCTGTATATACCCTAAAGAAGGAAAAAGACATTCACCTAATTGGCCCATGCTATACCTAAAGAAGGAAAAAGACATTCACCTAATTGGCCCATGCTATACCTAAAGAAGGAAAAAGACATTAACCTAATTGGCCTATGCTATACCTAAAGAAGGAAAAAGACATTCACCTAATTGGCCCATGCTATACCTAAAGAAGGAAAAAGACATTCACCTAATTGGCCCATGCTATACCTAAAGAAGGAAAAAGACATTAACCTAATTGGCCTATGCTATACCTAAAGAAGGAAAAAGACATTCACCTAATTGGCCTATGCTATACCTAAAGAAGGAAAAAGACATTCACCTAATTGGCCCATGCTATACCTAAAGAAGGAAAAAGACATTAACCTAATTGGCCTATGCTATACCTAAAGAAGGAAAAAGACATTAACCTAATTGGCCTATGCTATACCTAAAGAAGGAAAAAGACATTAACCTAATTGGCCTAGGCTATACCTAAAGAAGGAAAAAGACATTCACCTAATTGGCCCATGCTATACCTAAAGAAGGAAAAAGACATTCACCTAATTGGCCCATGCTATACCTAAAGAAGGAAGAACCATACTGTAACATAAAGCATAAAAAATGAATTGCAGCTTTTGCTGTCAAATCTCAATTCCACCTGCTAGCCTAAATTATTAATACAAGAGTTTACAGCTTAACATTCAAGAAAAATTCTAAAGGGTGTTTCTTTCTGCATCTTTGTGTTGTTGGAGAACTAGTGTTGAGATTAGGGTTGGGCGGTACCATACCGGGTTATACGGCACTACCTGCAGTGCACACAAGGGGCGCTATTTCTTTCCAAATGTAAAAAAACATATCTTCACCCAGGAGGGGTTGATTGTCTCTGCTGTAACCAAGAAGCTTGATCTTGTAAGTTAGCAAACCAAATGCATAGCTGGAGCCCTGAGCTGGAGATTTATTTATTTGCCACATCTTACACTGAACAAAAATATAAACGCAACATGAGCTGAAATAAAATATCCCTGAAATGTTCCATACGCACAAAAAGCTTATTTCTCTCAAAGGTTGTGCACAAATTTGTTAACATCCCTGTTAGTGAGCATTTCTCCTTTGCCAAGATAATCCACCCAACATACAGGTGTGGCATATCAAGAAGCTGACTAAACAGCATGATCATTACACAGGTGCACCTTGTGCTGGGGACAATAAAATACCACTCTAAAATGTGCAGTTTTGTCACACAACCCAATGCCACAGATGTCGGCAATTGGCATGCTGACTACAGGAATGTCAACCAGAGCTGTTGCCAGAGAATTGAATGATAATTTCTCTACCATAAACTGCCTCCAACGCTGTTTTAGAGAATTTGGCAGTATGACCAACCGGCCTCACAACTGCAGACCACATGTAACCACGCCAGCCCAGGACCTCCACATCCGGCTTCTTCACCTGCAGGATCGTCTGAGACCAGCCACCCAGACAGCTGATGAAACTGTGGGTTTGCAAAACCAAAACATTTCTGTACAAACTGTCAGTAACCATCCCAGGGAAGCTGATCTGCGTGCTCGTCGTCCTCACCAGGGTCTTGACCTGACTGCAGTTCGGCGTCGTAACCGACTTCAGTGGACAAATACTCACCTTCGATGGCCACTGGCATGCTGGAGAAATGTGCTCTCCACGGGTGAATCCCGGTTTCAACTGTACCGGGCAGATGGCGAGCGGTTTGCTGATGTCAACTTTGTGAACAGAGTGCCCCATGATGGCCGTGGGGTTATGATATGGGCAGGCATAAGCTACGGATAATGCACGGCCCCATGTCGCAAAGATCTGTACACAGTTCCTGGAAGCTGAAAATGTCCCAGTTCTTGCATGGCCTGCATACTCACCAGACATGTCACCCGTTGAGCATGTTTGGGATGCCCTGGATCGACGTGTACAACTGCGTGTTCCAGTTTCCGCCAATATCCAGCAACTTTGCACAGCCATTGAAGAGGAGTGGGACAACATTCCACAGGCCACAGTCAACAACCTGTGCGAAGGAGATGTGTAGCGCTGCATGAGGCAAATGGTGGTCAGACCAGATACTGACTGGTTTTCTGATCCAAGCCCCTACCTTTTTTTAAAGGTATCTGTGACCAACAGATGCATGTCTGTATTCCTAGTCATGCGAAATCTATAGATTACGGCCAAATTAATTTATTTCAATTGACTGATTTCCTTACATGAACTGTAACTCAGTAAAATCTTTTAAATTGTTGCATGTTGCGTTTTTATATTTTTGTTCAGTGTAGATCAGTGTTTCCCAACCCTGGTCCACAAGTACTCCCAACAGTACACATTTTTGTTGTAGCCCTGGACAAACACACCCCATTCAACCCATTGAGGGCTTGATGATTAGTTGACAAGTTGAATCAGGAAATTACAATAAAAATGTGTACTGTTGGGGGTACTGGAGGACCAGGGTTGGGGAAACACTGGTGTAGATGGTTAACTTATAGTTATAGCGTGCACCACCCCCTGAGCCTTTTTTATATGTCTGACCACAGTGAAATCTTTCTCCTATCTCAACCCCTGAAGAGTCAGAGGTTCTATTTTAGGCAGTGTGTTGTGTGATTGTCTACTCATTAGCATGTGGGGAGTTTATAGGAAGCAGAGCCCATTAGAGCAACGGGAGACTGGCTTGGATTAATCACACCTCAGACTCAGGTGTGTCCTGAATGTTAATGCAGCCACAGACACACACACAGACATACACACACACACACACAGACACACAGACAGACATATATACACACACATATACACAGACACACACACACATATATATACACACACATATATACACACACACACACACACACACACACACATATATATATATATACACACACACACACACAGAGACAGACATATACACACAGACAGACAGACATACACACACATATACACAGACACACACACACATATATACACACACACACACACACAGACAGACATATACACACAGACAGACAGACAGACAGACAGACAGACAGACAGACCTATACACACACACAGAGACAGACCTATACACACATACAGACACCCAGAGACAGACCCACCTCAGTCAGTCAGTCAGTGGAGGAGAGGAGTGAGCCTGAGGTGTTCTTAGCATTCTGCTCACGTTGACTCGGTCTGTCCTCCGTCACTAGTCCTAGAGGTGCGCACGGCACGCGGATCTCCTGACATAGAAAATAAACGTTCATTTCCCACAGGTTTCTTTCTTTTTTCTTTTTTTTTAGAGAGTGAGAGGGAGGGAGAAATGGAACAGTGAAGCCTCCTGGTCTAACTAGAAGCAGATGCTTGTCTGTGGAAGACTTCCCTCTGGTCTGGTTTACGTTCTCCAGTCCAGTCTAACTAGAAGCAGATGCTTGGCTGTGGAAGACTTCCCTCTGGTGTGGTTACGTTCTCCAGTCCAGTCTAACTAGAAGCAGATGCTTGGCTGTGGAAGACTTCCCTCTGGTCTGGTTACGTTCTCCAGTCCAGTCTAACTAGAAGCAGATGCTTGGCTGTGGAAGACTGTTTACGTTCTCCAGTCCTTCTTCTCCCTGTCTCCATCCACCTCACCTGCTGTGTCAATGGCTGCATCCCAAATGGCACACTATTTCCCTTTTTATAGTGCACTACTTTGACCAGGGCCATCTGGTCAAAAGTACATTTACATTTACATTTTAGTCATTTAGCAGACGCTCTTATCCAGAGCGACTTACAGTTAGTGATTACATTATATATTTTTTTATACTGGCCCCCCGTGGGAATCGAACCCACAACCCTGGCGTTGCAAACGCCATGCTCTATCAACTGAGCTACATCCCTGCCGGCCATTCCCTCCCCTACCCTAGACGACGCTGGGCCAATTGTGCGCCGCCCATGAGTCTCCCGGTCGCGGCCGGCTGCGACAGAGCCTGGATTCGAACCAGGATCTCTAGTGGCACAGCTAGCACTGCAATGCAGTGCCTTAGACCACTGCGCCACTCAGTAAGTAGTGTACTATGTGGTCAAAATAGTGCACTATAAAGGGAATATGGTGCCATTTGGGACACACCTCATCTCTCTGCTGGACGTCCAGCCAGACAGCTGGAGGGGACGGGTTCTCTGGTATCAGCTCCAGCATGGAGGGGTGTTCAGTCCAGAGAGCGGGCTCTGTTCCTGGGCTTCCATTAGATCTGTCTCCCCCTGGCCTGGAGCCTCAGCCAGCTGGAGGATGTTGATCTAGCCAGCTAATGTGTTGTCTTTACCGGCCCCCTGGCCGGACTGTAGCCAACCATTAGGAGGTTGCTGTTGGGTCTCTGGAAGGACGCTGTGTTGAACCCACTCCTCCCTGTTCCCCTGGCTGGCCTGTGGTCAACCATGTGGAGGTTGCTGTTGGGTCTCTGAGTGGACGCCATGTTGAACCCACTCCACCCTGTTCCCCTGGCTGGCCTGTGGTCAACCATGTGGAGGTTGCTGTTGAGTCTCTGAGTGGACGCCATGTTGAACCCACTCCTCCCTGTTCCCCTGGCTGGGCTGTGGCCAACCATGTGGAGGTTGCTGTTGAGTCTCTGAGTGGACGCCATGTTGAACCCACTCCTCCCTGTTCCCCTGGCTGGCCTGTGGTCAACCATGTGGAGGTTGCTGTTGGGTGTCTGAGTGGACGCCATGTTGAACCCACTCCTCCCTGTTCCCCTGGCTGGCCTGTGGCCAACCATGTGGAGGTTGCTGTTGGGTCTCTGAGTGGACGCCATGTTGAACCCACTCCTCCCTGTTCCCCTGGCTGGCCTCTGGCCAACCATGTGGAGGTTGCTGTTGGGTGTCTGAGTGGACGCCATGTTGAACCCACTCCTCCCTGTTCCCCTGGCTGGCCTGTGGTCAACCATGTGGAGGTTGCTGTTGGGTCTCTGAGTGGACGCCATGTTGAACCCACTCCTCCCTGTTCCCCTGGCTGGGCTGTGGTCAACCATGTGGAGGTTGCTGTTGAGTCTCTGAGTGGACGCCATGTTGAACCCACTCCTCCCTGTTCCCCTGGCTGGGCTGTGGCCAACCATGTGGAGGTTGCTGTTGAGTCTCTGAGTGGACGCCATGTTGAACCCACTCCTCCCTGTTCCCCTGGCTGGCCTGTGGTCAACCATGTGGAGGTTGCTGTTGGGTGTCTGAGTGGACGCCATGTTGAACCCACTCCTCCCTGTTCCCCTGGCTGGCCTGTGGCCAACCATGTGGAGGTTGCTGTTGGGTCTCTGAGTGGACGCCATGTTGAACCCACTCCTCCCTGTTCCCCTGGCTGGGCTGTGGCCAACCATGTGGAGGTTGCTGTTGGGTCTCTGAGTGGACGCCATGTTGAACCCACTCCTCCCTGTTCCCCTGGCTGGCCTGTGGCCAACCATGTGGAGGTTGCTGTTGGGATGGTGAGATGTGGCTATGGCCTGTAGAGTTTGGGCTCTTGCAGAGGTTCCATACTAAAGAAGATCTGTGGTCAGACCCTATACAGATGTAGGATCTTCATTTGATCACCCTGTTGCAGGAGAACTTTCCTGCAATTCAATACATATTGAACTTGTAGTGTATTTGAGGTTTAAAAAGGCTTTTGAAGTTTGTAATTTCCACTTTGAAATGTTAGACTTGATTTTCCCTTACGAAAAATTTATCAACTCCAACAAAAATGTCCATTAATGGTAATCCACATAATAATTCACATTTCCTGTAGCTGCAGGATTATTTTCCTGCTGTAGAAAACTGACTCAAATTCAGGCTCAAAGTCAGATGGAGGAGGTTGCTCGTGGATACCATTTTTATTTCTCTGTGTCTAGTATGAAGGAAGTTAGAGAGAGTTTCACGAGCCAATGCTAACTAGCGTTAGCACAATGACTGGAAGTCTATGGGTATCTGCTAACAACCCCTTTATATGGCAAGCCTAAATAAATTCAGGAGTATAAATGTGCTTAACAAGTCACATAATAAGTTGCATGGACTCATTCTGTGTGCAATAATAGTGTTTAACATGATTTTTGAATTACTACCTCATCTCTGTACCCCACACATACAATTATCTGTAAGGTCCCTCAGTTGAGCAGTGAATTTCAAACACAGATTCAACCACAAAGACCAGGGAGGTTTTCCAATGCCTCGCAAAGAAGGGCACCTATTGGTAGATGGGTAAAATAAAATAAAAAACAGACATTGAATATCCCTTTGAGCATGGTGAAGTTCTTAATTACACGTTGGATGGTGTATCAATACACCCAGTCACTACGAAGATACAGGTGTCCTTCCTAGCTCAGTTGCCGGAGAGGAAGGAAACCGCTCAGGGATTTCTCCATGAGGCCAATGGTGACTTTAAAACAGTTACAGAGTTTAATGGCTGTGATAGGAGAAAACTGAGGATGGATCAACAACATTGTAGTTACTCCGCAATACTAACGTAATTGACCGACTGAAAAGAAGGAAGCCTTTAGAGAATTAAATATTCCAAAACATGCATCCTGTTTGCAACAAGGTACTAAAGAAATACTGCAAGAAAATGTGGCAAAGCAATTAACTTTTTGTCCTGAATACAAAGTGTTATGTTTCGGGCAAATCCAATACAACACATTACTGAGTACCACTCTCCATATTTTCAAGCATAGTGGTGGCTGCATCATGTTATGGGTATGCTTGTAATTGTTAAGGACTGGGTAGTTTTTCAGGATAAAAAATACATGGAATGGAGCTGAGCACAGGCAAAATCTTAGAGGAAAACCTGGTTCAGTCTGCTTTCCACCAGACACTGGGAGAGCATGGCGTTTGCAACGCCAGGGTTGTGGGTTCGATTCCCACGGGGGGCCAATATGGAACCAAAAAAAACTATGCACTCACTAACTGTATGTCGCTCTGGATAAGAGCATCTGCTAAATGACTAAATGAATTCACCTTTCAGCAGGACAATAATCGAAAACACAAGGCCAAATCTACACTGGAGTTGCTTACCAAGAAGACGTTGAATGTTCCTGAGTGGCTGAGTTACAAGTTTGACTTAAATCTGCTTGAAAATCTATGGCAAGACCTAAAAATGGTTGTCAAAGCAATGATCAACAAACAATTTGATAGAGCTTGAAGAATTTTGAAAAGAATAATGGGCAAATGTTGCACAATCCAGGTGTGCAAAGCTCTTAGAGACTTACCCAGAAAGACACACAGCTGTAATCACTGCCAAAGGTGATTCTAACATGGATTGACTCAGGGGGTTGAATACTTATTTTTACAAATGTTCTAATTTTTCTTCCACTTTGACATTACAGAGTATTTTGTGTAGATCGTTGACAAAAAAAGGACAATACAATTTTTTGACATTTACATTTTAGTCATTTAGCAGACGCTCTTATCCAGAGCGACTTAGTTAGTTAGTGAGTGCATACATTTTCATACTGGCCCCCCGTGGGAAACGAACCCACAACCCTGGCGTTGCAAGCGCCTTGCTCTACCAACTGAGCTACACGGGGACTGTGTTTAAATCAATTTTAATCCCACTTTGTAACAAAATGTGGAGAAAGTCAAGGGGTGTGAATACTTTCTGAAGGCACTGTTTATAGCCTATGGATAAATGGGTTTCTCTAGTACTGGCATGTACCAGTGTATGTCATGATTCACAAGTTCCAGCACCATCAGTTAGTCAGAAAGAACTGTGAAGGCCCAGCGCGTTACATTCAGCACGTTAGGCCTAGGTTATAGTGCTTTGGAAGCATGTGCTGATTTCTCCGCTTTGAAAGACAATGGGCTGTGTGTGTGTTTGTGAGTTTGTGTCTCTCTGTGCATGAAGCCGACCAACGCTGTAAATAATTGAGTAATAGCATAAATATTGACTATAGCTAGGGAGGGAGGGACTCCTGCTGTGGTCTCTAGGGAGGGAGGGAGGGACTCCTGCTGTGGTCTCTAGGGAGGGAGGGAGGGACTCCTGCTGTGGTCTCTAGGGAGGGAGGGAGGGACTCCTGCTGTGGTCTCTAGGGAGGGAGGGAGGGACTCCTGCTGTGGTCTCTAGGGAGGGAGGGACTCCTGCTGTGGTCTCTAGGGAGGGAGAGACACCTGCTGTGGTCTCTAGGTAGGGAGGGACTCCTGCTGTGGTCTCTAGGGAGAGACACCTGCTGTGGTCTCTAGGTAGGGAGGGACTCCTGCTGTGGTCTCTAGGGAGGGAGGGACTCCTGCTGTGGTCTCTAGGGAGAGCGGGACTCCTGCTGTGGTCTCTAGGGAGAGCGGGACTCCTGCTGTGGTCTCTAGGGAGGGTGGGACTCCTGTTGTGGTCTCTAGGGAGGCACGATGAGGCCTGACTTAGGGCTGGCACAATTATTGTTTCGTCTTGTAACCGAAAATTATTGACAGTAACTGTGAACAAAAATAAAAATGTCATAATTGTTTTGCATTCAATTTAGGAGGTGGGGGGCACAGCTTTATTTTAATGTAGATATCGTTTACCCAATAGCAGTTTATTTTATACATGAAGAGGGTAAAAATAAGAATGATTTTACTCTGGCCAAAAGTAGTGCACTAGCTGGGGAAAATGTAGGACTTCTCTTCCTGGAAGTTTGATCAAATCAAATTAGGACAACACTAGGTTATACCCTAATAAGTACACTATTAGGCCCTATATGGAATAAGGTCTAGGGGCTGTGTGATTTAGAACATTGCCTGGGCTATTTCTCTGGACCAACCAACCTTTAGAGTTCCTCTAGGTTTGGTCTGGCAGCCAGGAGGGCAGCCCCTAGACCTACAGACCTTTAGTTCCTCTAGGTTTGGTCTGGCAGAGAGGAGGGCAGCCCCTAGACCTACAGACCTTTAGTTCCTCTAGGTTTGGTCTGGCAGCCAGGAGGGCAGCCCCTAGACCTACAGACCTTTAGTTCCTCTAGGTTTGGTCTACCAGAGAGGAGGGCAGCCCCTAGACCTACAGACCTTTAGTTCCTCTAGGTTTGGTCTACCAGAGAGGAGGGCAGCCCCTAGACCTACAGACCTTTAGTTCCTCTAGGTTTGGTCTACCAGAGAGGAGGGCAGCCCCTAGACCTACAGACCTTTAGTTCCTCTAGGTTTGGTCTGGAAGACAGGAGGGCAGCCCCTAGACCTACAGACCTTTAGTTCCTCTAGGTTTGGTCTGGCAGCCAGGAGGGCAGCCCCTAGACCTACAGACCTTTAGTTCCTCTAGGTTTGGTCTACCAGAGAGGAGGGCAGCCCCTAGACCTACAGACCTTTAGTTCCTCTAGGTTTGGTCTACCAGAGAGGAGGGCAGCCCCTAGACCTACAGACCTTTAGTTCCTCTAGGTTTGGTCTGGCAGCCAGGAGGGCAGCCCCTAGACCTACAGACCTTTAGTTCCTCTAGGTTTGGTCTGGCAGCCAGGAGGGCAGCCCCTAGACCTACAGACCTTTAGTGCCTCTAGGTTTGGTCTACCAGAGAGGAGGGCAGCCCCTAGACCTACAGACCTTTAGTTCCTCTAGGTTTGGTCTGGCAGCCAGGAGGGCAGCCCCTAGACCTACAGACCTTTAGTGCCTCTAGGTTTGGTCTACCAGAGAGGAGGGCAGCCCCTAGACCTACAGACCTTTAGTTCCTCTAGGTTTGGTCTACCAGAGAGGAGGGCAGCCCCTAGACCTACAGACCTTTAGTTCCTCTAGGTTTGGTCTACCAGAGAGGAGGGCAGCCCCTAGACCTACAGACCTTTAGTTCCTCTAGGTTTGGTCTACCAGAGAGGAGGGCAGCCCCTAGACCTACAGACCTTTAGTTCCTCTAGGTTTGGTCTACCAGAGAGGAGGGCAGCCCCTAGACCTACAGACCTTTAGTTCCTCTAGGTTTGGTCTGGCAGCCAGGAGGGCAGCCCCTAGACCTACAGACCTTTAGTTCCTCTAGGTTTGGTCTGGCAGCCAGGAGGGCAGCCCCTAGACCTACAGACCTTTAGTTCCTCTAGGTTTGGTCTACCAGAGAGGAGGGCAGCCCCTAGACCTACAGACCTTTAGTTCCTCTAGGTTTGGTCTACCAGAGAGGAGGGCAGCCCCTAGACCTACAGACCTTTAGTTCCTCTAGGTTTGGTCTACCAGAGAGGAGGGCAGCCCCTAGACCTACAGACCTTTAGTTCCTCTAGGTTTGGTCTACCAGAGAGGAGGGCAGCCCCTAGACCTACAGACCTTTAGTTCCTCTAGGTTTGGTCTACCAGAGAGGAGGGCAGCCCCTAGACCTACAGACCTTTAGTTCCTCTAGGTTTGGTCTACCAGAGAGGAGGGCAGCCCCTAGACCTACAGACCTTTAGTTCCTCTAGGTTTGGTCTACCAGAGAGGAGGGCAGCCCCTAGACCTACAGACCTTTAGTTCCTCTAGGTTTGGTCTGGCAGCCAGGAGGGCAGCCCCTAGACCTACAGACCTTTAGTTCCTCTAGGTTTGGTCTACCAGAGAGGAGGGCAGCCCCTAGACCTACAGACCTTTAGTTCCTCTAGGTTTGGTCTACCAGAGAGGAGAGCAGCCCCTAGACCTACAGACCTTTAGTTCCTCTAGGTTTGGTCTGGCAGCCAGGAGGGCAGCCCCTAGACCTACAGACCTTTAGTTCCTCTAGGTTTGGTCTGGCAGAGAGGAGGGCAGCCCCTAGACCTACAGACCTTTAGTTCCTCTAGGTTTGGTCTGGCAGCCAGGAGGGCAGCCCCTAGACCTACAGACCTTTAGTTCCTCTAGGTTTGGTCTGGCAGAGAGGAGGGCAGCCCCTAGACCTACAGACCTTTAGTTCCTCTAGGTTTGGTCTACCAGAGAGGAGGGCAGCCCCTAGACCTACAGACCTTTAGTTCCTCTAGGTTTGGTCTACCAGAGAGGAGGGCAGCCCCTAGACCTACAGACCTTTAGTTCCTCTAGGTTTGGTCTACCAGAGAGGAGGGCAGCCCCTAGACCTACAGACCTTTAGTTCCTCTAGGTTTGGTCTACCAGAGAGGAGGGCAGCCCCTAGACCTACAGACCTTTAGTTCCTCTAGGTTTGGTCTACCAGAGAGGAGGGCAGCCCCTAGACCTACAGACCTTTAGTTCCTCTAGGTTTGGTCTACCAGAGAGGAGGGCAGCCCCTAGACCTACAGACCTTTAGTTACTCTAGGTTTGGTCTGGCAGCCAGGAGGGCAGCCCCTAGACCTACAGACCTTTAGTTCCTCTAGGTTTGGTCTACCAGAGAGGAGGGCAGCCCCTAGACCTACAGACCTTTAGTTCCTCTAGGTTTGGTCTGGCAGCCAGGAGGGCAGCCCCTAGACCTACAGACCTTTAGTTCCTCTAGGTTTGGTCTACCAGAGAGGAGGGCAGCCCCTAGACCTACAGACCTTTAGTTCCTCTAGGTTTGGTCTACCAGAGAGGAGGGCAGCCCCTAGACCTACAGACCTTTAGTTCCTCTAGGTTTGGTCTACCAGAGAGGAGGGCAGCCCCTAGACCTACAGACCTTTAGTTCCTCTAGGTTTGGTCTACCAGAGAGGAGAGCAGCCCCTAGACCTACAGACCTTTAGTTCCTCTAGGTTTGGTCTGGCAGCCAGGAGGGCAGCCCCTAGACCTACAGACCTTTAGTTCCTCTAGGTTTGGTCTGGCAGAGAGGAGGGCAGCCCCTAGACCTACAGACCTTTAGTTCCTCTAGGTTTGGTCTGGCAGCCAGGAGGGCAGCCCCTAGACCTACAGACCTTTAGTTCCTCTAGGTTTGGTCTGGCAGAGAGGAGGGCAGCCCCTAGACCTACAGACCTTTAGTTCCTCTAGGTTTGGTCTACCAGAGAGGAGGGCAGCCCCTAGACCTACAGACCTTTAGTTCCTCTAGGTTTGGTCTACCAGAGAGGAGGGCAGCCCCTAGACCTATAGACCTTTAGTTCCTCTAGGTTTGGTCTACCAGAGAGGAGGGCAGCCCCTAGACCTACAGACCTTTAGTTCCTCTAGGTTTGGTCTACCAGAGAGGAGGGCAGCCCCTAGACCTACAGACCTTTAGTTCCTCTAGGTTTGGTCTACCAGAGAGGAGGGCAGCCCCTAGACCAACAGACCTTTAGTTCCTCTAGGTTTGGTCTACCAGAGAGGAGGGCAGCCCCTAGACCTACAGACCTTTAGTTCCTCTAGGTTTGGTCTACCAGAGAGGAGGGCAGCCCCTAGACCTACAGACCTTTAGTTCCTCTAGGTTTGGTCTACCAGAGAGGAGGGCAGCCCCTAGACCTACAGACCTTTAGTTCCTCTAGGTTTGGTCTGGCAGCCAGGAGGGCAGCCCCTAGACCTACAGACCTTTAGTTCCTCTAGGTTTGGTCTACCAGAGAGGAGGGCAGCCCCTAGACCTACAGACCTTTAGTTCCTCTAGGTTTGGTCTGGCAGCCAGGAGGGCAGCCCCTAGACCTACAGACCTTTAGTTCCTCTAGGTTTGGTCTGGCAGAGAGGAGGGCAGCCCCTAGACCTACAGACCTTTAGTTCCTCTAGGTTTGGTCTACCAGAGAGGAGGGCAGCCCCTAGACCTACAGACCTTTAGTTCCTCTAGGTTTGGTCTACCAGAGAGGAGGGCAGCCCCTAGACCTATAGACCTTTAGTTCCTCTAGGTTTGGTCTACCAGAGAGGAGGGCAGCCCCTAGACCTACAGACCTTTAGTTCCTCTAGGTTTGGTCTACCAGAGAGGAGGGCAGCCCCTAGACCTACAGACCTTTAGTTCCTCTAGGTTTGGTCTACCAGAGAGGAGGGCAGCCCCTAGACCAACAGACCTTTAGTTCCTCTAGGTTTGGTCTACCAGAGAGGAGGGCAGCCCCTAGACCTACAGACCTTTAGTTCCTCTAGGTTTGGTCTACCAGAGAGGAGGGCAGCCCCTAGACCTACAGACCTTTAGTTCCTCTAGGTTTGGTCTACCAGAGAGGAGGGCAGCCCCTAGACCTACAGACCTTTAGTTCCTCTAGGTTTGGTCTGGCAGCCAGGAGGGCAGCCCCTAGACCTACAGACCTTTAGTTCCTCTAGGTTTGGTCTACCAGAGAGGAGGGCAGCCCCTAGACCTACAGACCTTTAGTTCCTCTAGGTTTGGTCTACCAGAGAGGAGGGCAGCCCCTAGACCTACAGACCTTTAGTTCCTCTAGGTTTGGTCTGGCAGCCAGGAGGGCAGCCCCTAGACCTACAGACCTTTAGTTCCTCTAGGTTTGGTCTACCAGAGAGGAGGGCAGCCCCTAGACCTACAGACCTTTAGTTCCTCTAGGTTTGGTCTGGTAGCCAGGAGGGCAGCCCCTAGACCTACAGACCTTTAGTTCCTCTAGGTTTGGTCTGGTAGCCAGGAATGGAGATGGATTAGCCTGTATTATTGTACTGTATTACTTAACCCTGTTGTCTTAGTGTGAGACTGTGACTACGTCCCAAACGACACCATATTCCCTATATAGTGCACTACTTTTGACCAGAGCCCTATGGGCCTTGGTCAAAAGTAGTGCACTATATAGGGGATAGGGCAGGGGAGAACGACTGAGTTCAACTTGAGTTACCCAATGAGAGGGGGCAGCACTGAGCTAGCCTGTAACGTCACTTCCTGGAGTAGCTAAAACTGCACATGTTATGTGTCCATGTGAGGCCATCTTAACCGACTTCTTTTGGCTTCAAGTCATTGGGATAGTGTGCCATTTGGGACGCACCCTGGGAGTCATAGTTCTGATTGTCTGTCTTGGAACCCGTTAGCAGTGACTTGGAATTCATTAGTATTTCACATCCCCATTAGGGTTGGTCAAATGAGCCGTGATCTGATCGTTGCTGTCCAGACAGACGCTTGGTAATGTGTCTGTCTTGTGTCTGTGTTGCTGGAAGCCACATGGATAGGTCTATATGACAACAGTACGTCGTCCATATCTCAAGATGGAACTGTCTTGAGCAGTTGGGAAAGAGCTACTGCATTTAAATGTCATGCCATTTCATGCTAGCCTGGTCCCAGATCTGTTTGGGTTTGTCTGTCTTTTCAGCTCTGTTAGGGTTGTCAGCTCTGTTAGGGTTGTCAGCTCTGTTAGGGTTGTCAGCTCTGTTAGGGTTGTCAGCTCTGTTAGGGTTGTCAGCTCTGTTAGGGAAGTCAGCTCTGTTAGGGTTGTCAGCTCTGTTAGGGAAGTCAGCTCTGTTAGGGAAGTCAGCTCTGTTAGGGTTGTCAGCTCTGTTAGGGTTGTCAGCTCTGTTAGGCTAGTCAACTCTGTTAGGCTTGTCACTGTGTTTTCTTGTCAACTATGTTAGGCTTGTCGGCCAGGTAAAGGACAAGGTATCCTCTCTCTCTTACCTTCACGGCCAGGTAAAGGACAGTATCCCCTCTCTCTCACCTTCACGGCCAGGTAAAGGACAGTATCCCCTCTCTCTCACCTTCACGGCCAGGTAAAGGACAGTATCCCCTCTCTCTCACCTTCACGGCCAGGTAAAGGACAGTATCCTCTCTCTTACCTTCACGGCCAGGTAAAGGACAGTATCCTCTCTCTCTTACCTTCACGGCCAGGTAAAGGACAGTATCCCCCCACTCTCACCTTCACGGCCAGGTAAAGGACAGTATCCCCTCTCTCTCTTACCTTCACGGCCAGGTAAAGGACAGTATCCTCTCTCTCTCACCTTCACGGCCAGGTAAAGGACAGTATCCTCTCTCTCTCACCTTCACGGCCAGGTAAAGGACAGTATCCTCTCTCTCTTACCTTCACGGCCAGGTAAAGGACAGTATCCCCTCTCTCTCTTACCTTCACGGCCAGGTAAAGGACAGTATCCCCTCTCTCTCTTACCTTCACGGCCAGGTAAAGGACAGTATCCCCTCTCTCTTACCTTCACGGCCAGGTAAAGGACAGTATCCCCTCTCTCTCTTACCTTCACGGCCAGGTAAAGGACAGTATCCCCTCTCTCTCTTACCTTCACGGCCAGGTAAAGGACAGTATCCTCTCTCTCTTACCTTCACGGCCAGGTAAAGGACAGTATCCTCTCTATCTCTTACATTCACGGCCAGGTAAAGGACAGTATCCTCTCTCTCTCACCTTCACGGCCAGGTAAAGGATTCTCCAAATCAGAACCAAAAAGGTGGCCAAGAGGGAGAAAGGGATAGAGAAAGAGAGCTTACATAAATGGACTGTAGCGGATCTGATGGAGAACTGAAGGCCTTTTCTCCACTAAAAATCTCCCACTCTCGGGCCCTCCCAGAGGCAGGGATAGCTGTATTTGTAGCAGGCACACACACACACACACACACACACACACACACAGACACAGACACAGACACACACACAGAGACACACACAGAGACAGCATGGCCAGGGTGAGTAGTATTCTCTCCTCTCCCTGGCCCATCTCTGAGAGGAGAGGAGGTAGACAGAGGACATCAACAATATAAGAATGGTAAGGAGAAGGGTAGCTACATATAGGAGAAGGCTAGTTACAGATAGGAGAAGGCTAGCTACAGATAGGAGAAGGCTAGCTACATATAGGAGAAGGGTAGCTACATATAGGAGAAGGCTAGCTACAGATAGAAGGCTAGCTGCATATAGGAGAAGGCTAGCTGCAGTTAGGAGAAGGCTAGCTACAGATAGGATTAGGCTGGCTACATATAGGAGAAGGGTAGCTACATATAGGAGAAGGCTAGCTACAGATAGAAGGCTAGCTACATATAGGAGGAGGCTAGCTACAGATAGGAGGAGGCTAGCTACAGATAGGAGAAGGCTAGCTACAGATAGGAGAAGGGTAGCTACATATAGGAGAAGGCTAGCTACAGATAGGAGAAGGGTAGCTACATATAGGAGAAGGCTAGCTACAGATAGGAGAAGGGTAGCTACAGATAGGAGGAGGCTAGCTACAGATAGGAGAAGGCTAGCTACAGATAGGAGGAGGCTGGCTACAGATAGGAGAAGGCTAGCTACAGATAGGAGAAGGGTAGCTACAGATAGGAGGAGGCTAGCTACAGATAGGAGAAGGCTAGCTACAGATAGGAGAAGGGTAGCTACATATAGGAGAAGGCTAGCTACATATAGGAGAAGGCTAGCTACAGATAGAAGGCTAGCTACAGATAGGAGGAGGCTAGCTACAGATAGGAGAAGGCTAGCTACAGATAGAAGGCTAGCTACAGATAGGAGAAGGCTAGCTACAGATAGGAGAAGGCTAGCTACATATAGGAGGAGGCTAGCTACAGATAGAAGGCTAGCTACAGATAGGAGGAGGCTAGCTACAGATAGGAGGAGGCTAGCTACAGATAGGAGAAGGCTAGCTACAGATAGAAGGCTAGCTACAGATAGGAGAAGGCTAGCTACAGATAGGAGAAGGCTAGCTACATATAGGAGAAGGCTAGCTACAGATAGGAGAAGGCTAGCTACAGATAGGAGGAGGCTAGCTACATATAGGAGGAGGCTAGCTACAGATAGGAGAAGGCTAGCTACAGATAGGAGGAGGCTAGCTACAGATAGGAGAAGGCTAGCTACAGATAGGAGGAGGCTAGTTACAGATAGGAGAAGGCTAGCTACAGATAGGAGGAGGCTAGCTACATATAGGAGGAGGCTAGCTACATATAGGAGGAGGCTAGCTACAGATAGGAGGAGGCTAGCTACATATAGGAGGAGGCTAGCTACATATAGGAGAAGGCTAGTTACAGATAGGAGAAGGCTAGCTACATATAGGAGGAGGCTAGCTACATATAGGAGGAGGCTAGCTACAGATAGGAGAAGGCTAGCTACATATAGGAGGAGGCTAGCTACATATAGGAGAAGGCTAGCTACATATAGGAGGAGGCTAGCTACAGATAGGAGAAGGCTAGCTACATATAGGAGGAGGCTAGCTACATATAGGAGGAGGCTAGCTACAGATAGGAGAAGGCTAGCTACATATAGGAGGAGGCTAGCTACATATAGGAGAAGGCTAGCTACATATAGGAGGAGGCTAGCTACATATAGGAGAAGGCTAGCTACATATAGGAGGAGGCTAGCTACATATAGGAGAAGGCTAGTTACAGATAGGAGGAGGCTAGCTACAGATAGAAGGAGGCTGGCTACAGATAGGAGAAGGCTAGCTACATATAGGAGGAGGCTAGCTACATATAGGAGGAGGCTAGCTACATATAGGAGAAGGCTAGTTACAGATAGGAGGAGGCTGGCTACAGATAGAAGGAGGCTAGGCTACAGATAGGAGGAAGGCTAGCTACATATAGGAGGAGGCTAGCTGCATATATAGGAGGAGGCTAGTTACAGATAGGAGGAGGCTGGCTACAGATAGGAGGAGGCTAGCTACAGATAGGAGGAAGGCTAGCTACAGATAGGAGGAGGCTGGCTACATATAGGAGGAGGCTAGCTGCATATATAGGAGGAGGCTAGTTACAGATAGGAGGAGGCTGGCTACAGATAGGAGGAGGCTAGCTACAGATAGGAGAAGGCTGGCTACAGATAGGAGGAGGCTGGCTACAGATAGGAGGAGGCTGGCTACAGATAGGAGGAGGCTGGCTACAGATAGGAGGAGGCTGGCTACAGATAGGAGGAGGCTGGCTACAGATAGGAGGAGGCTGGCTGCAGATAGGAGGAGGCTGGCTACAGATAGGAGGAGGCTGGCTACAGATAGGAGGAGGCTGGCTACAGATAGGAGGAGGCTGGCTACAGATAGGAGGAGGCTGGCTACAGATAGGAGGAGGCTGGCTACAGATAGGAGGAGGCTGGCTACAGATAGGAGGAGGCTGGCTACAGATAGGAGGAGGCTGGCTGCAGATAGGAGGAGGCTGGCTGCAGATAGGAGGAGGCTGGCTGCAGATAGGAGGAGGCTGGCTGCAGATAGGAGGAGGCTGGCTACAGATAGGAGGAGGCTGGCTACAGATAGGAGGAGGGCTGGCTACAGATAGGAGGAGGCTGGCTACAGATAGGAGGAGGCTGGCTACAGATAGGAGGAGGCTGGCTACAGATAGGAGGAGGCTGGCTACAGATAGGAGGAGGCTAGCTACAATAATCTACCAGATACTATTGTTGTTCATGTGAACCACAGTGTGATTGAAGAGAGGAGAGGAGTGAAGAGAGGTGTGCGGTTGTCTTCCAATTTAGCATTCCAGACTAATTATACGCTGTGAGGACATAAAACCTGTAGATTACAAGGCTGGTGACATCTAGTTCCCTTTTCAAGAGCTGAACAAGGCAGAACAGTAGTTACGTGTCTTCTCAGTCAACAGTAAAACACTGAAGGTAAAGAGAACTGATTTAAAGGATGTGTGGACTGCTGAAACTATTACGGCCAAGGTAGACAGTCAACTGGTGTCTGGAACTAGTGGTGCCTGTCATGTATATAGCTGTCGTTGGGTGTGGTGGTGTCAGACTGGTGTTAGATTTCAGTAAGTCTTTTTATTTTTCTTCACTAAACCAGAGTCATCAGTCAACACCCTGACACACAGAGCTGAACCCTGGGAGAGCAGGCTGTCATTTCTCCCTCTCCCTCTCCTCTCCTCTGCTGCTGTTTAGTTCCACAGCAGGAACCCATGCCTTGGACTTCATACAGGTTGTAGATCAGAGATCAGAGGAATGCCTAGCCTACCTGCACTGTGCACATCTACATTTTACGTGATTTAAATTGTAGTCTAATGTGTCCCACATGTTTTTTTTTTGTTTTTTTTATCTGGAAAATGTCAAAATTTTCTGGAGAGACGGGCATGTTGATGTTCCAGCCATGTTCTCAACCAGGCGTGTTTCATTTTCATTTACCAGACTCTCTCGCCAGAGGAATCTGTGTTTTATTAGAAACAGATTTCTAATGTGGGATTGTGGAGTCTCGCTCTGTTTATTTAATTTCTAAATAATTCAACTGTAGTCAGCATGATGAAGGCTAGTGATGCCAGGCAGATGGAGTCAGAGGGTGTGGAGAGGGGATAATTAGCCTGGGTGTGTTATCCTACATGTGGCTAAATGTATTGGCTCTGTGTTAGCATCGGGGCGGCCTATATATGTGAGAGAGTGAGAGTGAGAGTGAGAGAGTGAGAGTGAGTGAGAGAGAGAGAGAGAGAGAGAGAGAGTGAGAGAGTGAGAGAGTGAGAGAGTGAGAGAGTGAGAGAGTGAGAGAGAGAGAGAGAGAGAGAGTGAGAGAGAGAGAGAGAGAGAGAGAGAGAGAGAGAGAGAGAAGAGAGAGAGAGAGAGAGAGAGAGAGAGAGGAGAGAGAGAGAGAGAGAGAGAGAGAGAGAGAGAGAGAGAGAGAGAGAGAGAGAGAGAGAGAGAGAGAGTGAGTCCTTCCTCTCCTATTACACATCATCATCACTTTTTCCCTTGATATCCAACAGGGTATTCCATAAAATGTAAGTAATTCCTCTCTCTCTCCTCCAGACCTACCCAGTGATGGGAGATGGAGGACAAGGGACCTCGTGTAGCAGACTACTTCGTGCTGGCCGGTCTGACCGACTCCTCCACGCCACTGGAGCAGGAGATCCACTTCCACGATGTCTGCCACAAGACGGCCAAACCCAAGCCACCCATCACCGACGTCGCTGTGGTGATGCGTTCGCTGGGGGAAGAGGTGCCTCCTGGGTACACGTGCGTGGACTCCACGCCGTCCGGCCTGTCAGCTGACCTGAACAATGGAAGCCTCATGGCGCCACAGATCTTCCTGTGTTACAGACGAGGACGGGACAAACCACCACTCACAGACCTGGGGTAGGTATGACCGTGGGTAGTTATGAGCCATGGTAGTTATGGCCTGCGGTAGGTATGACCTTGGGGAGTTATGAGCCATGGTAGGTATGACCTTGGGGAGTTATGAGCTGGGGTAGGTATGACCTTGGGGAGTTATGAACCATGGTAGTTATGAGCCATGGTATGTTATGAGCTGGGGTAGGTATGACCTTGGGGAGTTATGAACCATGGTAGTTATGAGCCATGGTAGGTATGACCTTGGGGAGTTATGAGCTGGGGTAGGTATGACCTTGGGGAGTTATGAGCCATGGTAGTTATGAGCCGGGGTAGGTATGACCTTGGGGAGTTATGAGCCATGGTAGGTATGACCTTGGGGAGTTATGAGCTGGGGTAGGTATGACCTTGGGGAGTTATGAGCTGGGGTAGGTATGACCTTGGGGAGTTATGAACCATGGTAGTTATGAGCCATGGTAGTTATGAGCTGGGGTAGGTATGACCTTGGGGAGTTATGAACCATGGTAGTTATGAGCCATGGTAGGTATGACCTTGGGGAGTTATGAGCTGGGGTAGGTATGACCTTGGGGAGTTATGAGCCATGGTAGTTATGAGCTGGGGTAGGTATGACCTTGGGGAGTTATGAACCATGGTAGTTATGAGCCATGGTAGGTATGACCTTGGGGAGTTATGAGCTGGGGTAGGTATGACCTTGGGGAGTTATGAGCCATGGTAGTTATGAGCCGGGGTAGGTATGACCTTGGGGAGTTATGAGCCATGGTAGGTATGAGCTGGGGTAGGTATGACCTTGGGGAGTTATGAGCCATGGTAGTTATGAGCCGGGGTAGGTATGACCTTGGGGAGTTATGAGCCATGGTAGTTATGAGCCGGGGTAGGTATGACCTTGGGGAGTTATGAACCATGGTAGTTATGGCCTGGGGTCGTTATGAGCCGGGGTAGGTATGACCTTGGGGAGTTATGAGCCGGGGTAGGTAGATGTAGATCACTTACACTTCCTCAGTTAGAGGAAATCAAGATAGCTTTAGTGACTGAGAGGAGATCCAACTATAGCCGGGCTGGTTAATTCAGACACACCTCAGACTGAGAGGAGATCCAACTATAGCCGGGCTGGTTAATTTTTTTAATTGTTTTAATTTAACCTTTATTTAACTAGGCAAGTCAGTTAAGAACAAATTGTAATTTACAATGACGGCCTACACCGGCCAAACCCGGACGACGCTGCGATAATTGTGCGCTGCCCTATGGGACACACCTCTGACAGAGAGGTGGTGGTGACAGGACTGAGTGTCTAGTGACACAGCAGAGTTCAGTGCTTATCAGAGGGGCTTACTGTAGACACCGAGCCTCTCAGGGTCATCTCCTGATATACACTACCGTTCAAAAGTTTGGGGTCACTTAGAAATGTCCTTGTTTTCGAAAGAAAAGCAATTTTCTTGTCCATTTAAAATAACATCAAATTATCTGAAATACAGTGTAGACATTGTTAATGTTGTAAATGGCTATTGTAGCTGGGAACGGCTGATATATATATATATATATATATATATATATATATTAATTTTTTTATGGAATATCTACATAGGCGTACAGAGGCCCATTATCAGCAACCATCAGTCCTGTGTTCCAATGGCACGTTGTGTTTGCTAATCCAAGTTTATAATTTTAAAAGGCTAATTGATCATTAGAAAACCCTTTTGCAATTATGTTAACACAGCTGAAAACTGTTGTGCTAATTAAAGAAGCAATAAAACTTGCCGTCTTGAGACTAGTTGAGTATCTGGAGCATCAGCAATTGTGGGTTCGATTTACAGGCTCAAAATGGCCAGAAACAAATAACTTTCTTCTGAAACTCGTCAGTCTATTCTTGTTCTGAGAAATGAAGGCTATTCCATGTGAGAAATTGCCAAGAAACTGAAGATCTTGTACAGCACTGTGTACTACTCCCTTCACAGAACAGCGCAAACTGGCTCTAACCAGAATAGGAAGAGGAGTGGGAGGCCCCGGTGCACAACTGAGCAAGAGGACAAGTACATTAGAGTGTCTAGTTTGAGAAACCGTTGCCTCACAGGTCCTCAACTGGCAGCTTCAATAAATAGTACCCGCAAAACACCAGTCTCAACGTCAACAGTGAAGAGTTGACTCCAGGATGCTGACCTTCTAGGCAGAGTTGTCCTGTCTCAGTCAGTGTCCTGTCTCAGTCAGAGTCCTGTCCTGTCTCAGTGACAACATCAGCCTTTAGAGCCAGTAAGTGAGTCACCTTCTGGCAGTAAACCATTGATAAACAGCGTGGTTACTATGGAAACCATCTTTGCCCACGCTGTTGCCCCTACAGAGCTAATGGGAATTGGCCCTTGCTCCGACTTCTTCGTTTGGAGAGGTTTTAGCTAGCCGAATGGTAAATATTATGATCAGCAGAACGCGTTTCAACGTCTTGGTTTTTAGCCTGAAAGGATCTCTGTTGTGTTGCAGTGAAGGCTAAGCCACTGAGGGTCACAGTGTGACCTGGGTGAAGTGAGGGGGAAATAACAACTAACAGAATGGAGGAGGGGTCTCTGTATTGTTGGTCACAATGACCTCAAACAACAGGACTGTTTTTTTTTTTCAGCGCCATCCAAACTTCTTGCTCCAAAGCCTTCAGAGTTGTCTCCAGTAGAAAAATGATGAATTCCACGTTGACAATCTCCTGTCCGTCTCCCAGGCGTTTTATTAGTAGAGGGTCATCCCGTGTAATTTCAGCAAGACATGACACCCACCATCTCAGATTGTTCTGATATCGTTTCTGTAGTTAGAAACAGATAAGATTAGCATTCCTGCATTATTTTGTTGAAATCCCACCCCAACAACGAGTACGGGGGAAAAAAACATCACCAAATTCACTGAGAATACATAGGATGAAGAAACAATACTCTGAGCCACAGCTCTATTCTACTTGTCAGACACAGAGAATGTATACTATATACTCATTGTTGGTGTGGGGTGTCCGTGGGTGGCTTTTGACCATTCTTTTGGATTCCTCATGTCTAACTCATTGTTAGAAAAAAGTTTGGTCCAAATCAGATGTTAGGTACTATATTTATTGAATATAATACGAATCCTATAAATAAAAAAATGGCCAATTTGGATGCAATAAATGAGCTTCCTTTCTCAGAGATCAGGGTGTTGTATGAGTGGAAGGAGAGGTTGAAGCAGGGTCAGGGTTAGGGGTCAGGGTTAGGGTCAGGGTCGTAGCTAAATGACGGATTCCTCTCCTCCTCCCAGTGTTCTGTATGTGGAAGGAGAGGTTGAAGCAGGGTCAGGGTTAGGGGTTAGAGGTTAGGGGTCAGGGTCGTAGCTAAATGACGGATTCCTCTCCTCCTCCCAGTGTTCTGTATGAGTGGAAGGAGCGGTTGAAGCAGGGCTGCCACATCATCCAGACCACGCCCTCCGGACGCCCTGCCAACATAAGCTCCACTTCCTCCCAGAGGATCTACGTGACGTATCGCCGCGCCACGGAGAGCCAGACCTATGCTGCCCTGGCCGTCACAGACATCTGTGTCATCATCCCCGGCAAGGGAGAGACGCCACCACACACCTTCTGCAAGGTGGACAAGAACCTCAACAGCAGTATGGTGAGATGGATGGAGGGAGGGAGGGAGGGATGGAGGGAGGGAGGGAGGGAGGGAGGGAGGGAGCCCCCTACTGTAAAACGCTCCTCTACCAAACCCCCTACTGTCTCCTCCCCTGACCTCTCCACTGTCCCCTCCCCTGACCTCTCCACTGTCTCCTCCCCCTGACCTCTCCACTGTCTCCTCCCCCTGACCTCTCCACTGTCCCTTCCCCCTGACCTCTCCACTGTCCCTTCCCCCTGACCTCTCCACTGTCCCTTCCCCCTGACCTCTCCACTGTCCCTTCCCCCTCACCTCTCCACTGTCCCTTCCCCCTGACCTCTCCACTGTCGCCTCCCCTGACCTCTCCACTGTCCCCTCCCCTGACCTCTCCACTGTCCCTTCCCCCTGACCTCTCCACTGTCCCCTCCCCTGACCTCTCCACTGTCCCTTCCCCCTGACCTCTCCACTGTCCCTTCCCCCTGACCTCTCCACTGTCCCCTCCCCTGACCTCTCCACTGTCCCCTCCCCCTGACCTCTCCACTGTCCCCTCCCCTGACCTCTCCACTGTCCCCTCCCCCTGACCTCTCCACTGTCCCTTCCCCCTGACCTCTCCACTGTCCCTTCCCCCTGACCTCTCCACTGTCCCTTCCCCCTGACCTCTCCACTGTCCCTTCCCCCTGACCTCTCCACTGTCCCCTCCCCTGACCTCTCCACTGTCCCTTCCCCCTGACCTCTCCACTGTCCCCTCCCCTGACCTCTCCACTGTCCCTTCCCCCTGACCTCTCCACTGTCACCTCCCCCTGACCTCTCCACTGTCCCCTCCCCCTGACCTCTCCACTGTCCCCTCCCCTGACCTCTCCACTGTCCCCTCCCCTGACCTCTCCACTGTCCCTTCCCCCTGACCTCTCCACTGTCCCTTCCCCCTGACCTCTCCACTGTCCCCTCCCCCTGACCTCTCCACTGTCCCTTCCCCCTGACCTCTCCACTGTCCCTTCCCCCTGACCTCTCCACTGTCCCCTCCCCCTGACCTCTCCACTGTCCCCTCCCCTGACCTCTCCACTGTCCCTTCCCCCTGACCTCTCCACTGTCCCCTCCCCCTGACCTCTCCCCTGACCTGTCATAATTCGGGGTCCACTAACGACTGCTATTGTCAACACATTACTCAACTGATTCCCGCCAGTGTGTTTGGAAAGAAAGAGTGTGGTGTAATTCAAATCCAAACAACACGTGCCATCTCTGTTTTCAGTGGGGTTCCTCTGTCTACCTGTGTTACAAGAAGTCTGTGGCCAAAACCAACACCATAGCCTACAAAGCGGGTGAGTGAATTACATTTACGTCATTTAGCAGACGCTCTTATCCAGAGCGACTTACATTATTCTTTATTTTATTTATATTTTTTCATACTGCCCCCCCGTGGGAAACGAACCCACAACCCTGGCGTTGCAAACGCCATGCTCTACCAACTGAGCTAATTGTGCGCCGCCCCATTGGTCTCCCGGTTGCGGTCGGCTACAGCAGAGCCTGGATTCGAACCAGGATCTCTAGTGGCACAGCTAGCACTGCAATGCAGTGCCTTAGACCACTGCGCCACTCGGGAGATCAGTGAATGTCCCTGGAAGAGGAGAAATGACA